>NW_011447891.1:0-624 GCF_000754665.1 Bison bison bison | reverse complement strand
GAACTTAGCAGGCCCCACGAGTTTCTCAGTCGCATTAGACTCTCTGCGACTCCATGGAGTGTAGCCCGCCAGGCTCCTCTGCCCATGGGATTCTCCAGGCAAGAACACTGGAGTGGGTTGCCATCCCTTTCTCCAGGGGATCTTCCTGACCCAGGGATTGAACCCAGGTCTCCTGCATCGCAGGTGGATTCTTTGCCACCCGAGCTACTAGGGAAGCCCGAGAAGGCCCTGCCTACCTACAAGGGAGGCCAGAAGGCGTAGTCTGTGCTCGTTGGACGTGTAATCGTCATCCCCATTGTTATGTGAGAGGAAAACAGGACAGAATGGGTGTTGAAATACAACGATAGAGCGTCTTGCAGACTCCTACATTTAGACACTAAGACTTCCGAATAAGGATCAAAAAAGACACTTTACTGTGAATTAGAACTGAAGAGTAATGAAAAGGCAGCTTGTGGGTGCGGCCGTGATGTTCAGAAGAGGGGGTGCCTGGCTGTAAACGCTGCCCTAGGAAAATAAAGACTGAAGACTGATGCGCTGAGTGCCTTCAGAGCTGGGTTAGAAAGGACACGACAAATTCAGAGAAGCAGTAGAGAGCAGAGAGTGGAGACAGGGATACACATGCAG
>NW_011447890.1:0-624 GCF_000754665.1 Bison bison bison | reverse complement strand
TACCCGACGCTCTTCCGATCTCACTCACCTCCCTGCGTGGCTAGCACAGCAGCGACCACACAGTGGATGCTTCGCGAACAGCTGCTCAGCTGCCCCATTGCCCACCAAGCAAACAGCCTTGTTTAAAATTCTGATCTCATTAAAGTTAGGACAAACAGCAATGCCTGTGGCCTGTGAGCTTTAGGCTGGGCACTGCGCCCCAAGCCACTAGGCCACTCTCCCCACATGGGTCAGAGCCAAGGAAAGCTGAGACCAGGGTCATAGCCTCTGAGGAAGTGAATCTCCAACTTCTCCTCCCTTGGCTAGACTGGCTTTCTCTGCCCGACTGCCACCTGCCCTGGGGATTCTGCCCTCCCATCCCTAGTCTGATCAGCCTCTCCCATCGGGCCGCCTGCTGTGATGGCTGGTTCTCCCCGGGGGAAGCTCCACTTTTCCCACCTCCAGGCAAGCTGGCTCACAGCTGGGTCCCATCCCACTCCTGGTGACATGGGGACCTTGCATGACCTCCATCTGGGCAGGGAGGTGGTCAGCATCGCACTGACTCCTCACTCCCCTGCTTCTTCCTGTTTTCAATATTCACAGCCACCTCCCCTGGCCCGAGAGTTCCTGCCTGGAGTCTGAGCG
>NW_011447889.1:0-624 GCF_000754665.1 Bison bison bison | reverse complement strand
GCAGATCCATTGGCCCTGGGTCTTCTTGAGACTCTGGACTGTGAGCTCTAAGAAAGGGACTACGTATGGCTCACTGTTGTATCTTTGTCCTCTAGCACAGTATGTGGCACAAAGTGTTCCACAATAAATGTTTGAGGAACGAGTAAACAACTGAACAAATGAGAGCGATGTAATGGAGGACACTGTCTCTACAACTCTCATTTGCCTGGTAGGAAGCCCTCCATTAAATTTCTTTTTTTAATAATTTAATGCTAGGAAATATTTCATTTCCTTGGAGACATGGGTTGGATTTTCTTGTGGTTGTTTTTGTATTATTTTTGTTATTGTTTTCCTTTCTGAAAACAAGAACCATATAATTAGTGTTCCTTTTTCACTTAGGATGTCTAGAAACACAGAGCTAACTCTAAGGTCAAATTGTAGCAATTACGTTGGTGCTAGTTATATCTGTTTTTCCCTGGCCTTTATCTTGTTTTTTTGTTTTTACTTTTCATTGACATACAGTCTCTTTCTCATATATATTTGCTGTGGTCATCTTGAATTCTTTGTGAAGAGGGTAAAAAAATGAAAAAACTAAATAACCAAATAAGGAAGCAAACCAAAACTCAGAAAGTGTATTTTACAAGG
>NW_011447888.1:0-624 GCF_000754665.1 Bison bison bison | reverse complement strand
TGCCCTGATTGAAGCCTACTGACATAGGTTCAGGGCTGTGCTAGCAGAGGCATAGTATTCCTAAGATGATAAAATAGGTTCCACTCTCAGAGACCAATAGTTTGGGGTTAAAATGTAATATGCGTTATAGTTCTGACTATGGCACTGGTCCAACATATATAACAAGCAGGTTAATTGTGGAAAGTAGAAAAACTGGAGAAAACTAACCACTGCTAACCACTGCTCCCCAGGAACTAAATTTCCTAAAAATTTCATTTCTGCCAAAGACAGTGCTATAAGTTTTCATGCTTGTTTGTGTCACTAGTTGCTCGTTTCAAGTCTTGGCCCACGTGTTGGATTGGTACACCCTAGGTCATAGGCCAATATCCTGGCTACAATAATCAAAACCACCAAAATGCAATTCTCTCTTCTGTGGGAGGCAAAATAAATGTTCTCCAAATAAGAAAAAAAAAGAAAACTAAGAGGAAGAGTTTGATAATGATAAATGACAAAGGTGGGATTTTAATTCTAGTGAGGACTTGATTGTTGATTTGCAAAATATTACGGGGATAACTGCCTTTAAGAAGAAAAATGTTAGCTTCCTATTCACATATATAGAATTAAATTCTTTTTATTTTATTTTAT
>NW_011447887.1:0-624 GCF_000754665.1 Bison bison bison | reverse complement strand
TGGGGTCGCAAAGAGTCGGACACGACTGAGCGACTGAACTGAACTGAACTGAACTGAACTGAACTGAAAGTACAATAAGAACTGGTGTGTCCTTTCTCTTGGGCTTCCCTGGTGGCTCAGCTGGTAAAGAATCCAACTATACATTTACAAAGGAGAAGAAACTACATAATGGTTTGCAACATTCACTTTCTTATAAATTACGCTTTCTTGATTTTTATGGTTTCTGACTTTAAAGTTTTGACTGGCAGCCAAAGTACAGAAATTCACAATTCAGTGAAATGATATTAGAGTTCTGACCAGAGCTAAACGTAATGACATTAAAATGACCAGAACTGGTCAGGAAGGTAAAAAGAATGAAGAATCAAATACACGTCAAATAAATTAATTGAAAATAGTCTGAGTGGGGTTTTTGGAATTTAGGTAGATAACCTGAATCAGGTAATAAGCTTTGAATATGTTTATAGAACTGGGGTGAGGGGCTTCCCAGGTGGCATTAGTGGTAAAGAACCCACAGGGGGTGTAAGAGACGCAGATTCAGTCCCTGGGTCTGGAAGGTCCCCTGGAGGAGGGCATGGCAACCCACTCCAGTATTCTTTCCTGGAGAATCCCGTGGACAGAGGAGCC
>NW_011447886.1:0-624 GCF_000754665.1 Bison bison bison | reverse complement strand
CTTACCAAATTAAAAAAAAAAAAAAAAAGAATAAAATATCTATTATCAAAGGAGTCAAAGGAAAAAGATCAATATAATGACTAAGTAGATGACAAATTTCAGTAGAAAATTGGAACTGAAAAAGACAACCAAATGAAGCTTTTAGAACTGAAATTTCCAATATCCTAAATTAAAAACTTACTTGGTGGAGTTTGGCAATAGATTTGACATGGCAAAAGAAAAAATTATGTGACAATGAAAACTGGAAAATAAAAACGATACAAAATTGACACACACAAAGAAAAAACATTTAAATATTCCCTGCAGACTTCTGTAAAAATTTACAAGTTAATTCTGAAACATAAGTGAAAATGTGAAGGATCTAGGATAGCCAAAAAACTCTTAAAAAAGAACAATTTGGGGGGATTATTTAAGTTTTGTTATAAACCTTCAAAAATCACAATAATGTACTATTACCATATCAAAAACACACACAAAATAATTTTATGTCTCAGACCTAGTGTAAAAGTGAAGACTACAAAGTTTTCAGAAGAAAACATAGAATATCTTTGCAACCTTGGGGTAGGCAAAGATTTCTTACACAGGATATTGAAAAGAATGACTATAAAAATATTTTTAATAAAT
>NW_011447885.1:0-624 GCF_000754665.1 Bison bison bison | reverse complement strand
GTGTGTGTGTGTGTGTGTGTGTGTGTGTAAATAAAGGCTATTTCTCAGTGATTCAATAAATTTCAGTTTGTGATTTTTCAAGTTTTAATAAAACTTTTGGGTTTATATAATTTTGAAAAGAAAACCCAAGTGTATCCTCTGTCTACCTCCCCCCGACCCACAGTGACAAAATGAATTTTCCCAGATGTAGTAGTGTTTTGCTTATGAATAAACATAAAATTTTGCAATATTTATGTTGAATTCCACTGTGTTCTTTGTGTTTGGAAAATATCTACAGCTGCAAAGTGATCTGTGCTCCACAGAAGTTTACTTGTGCACTAGCTATTTATTATGGTAAAGTTCAGATTGTGGCCTCTAGTTTAAGTATATTACTTTCTGATTATTTTTACATGATGGGAACATTTAAAATATTCTCTTTTCCACCTGCTAATATAGCTGGGGCACAGAAGTCACCTGTGACAGTTTATAATAGGCCCCCTTCATGAAATTAAAAGATGCTTCCTCCTTGAAAGAAAAGAATTGACCAACCTAGACAGCATATTAAAAAGCAGAGACATTACTTTGCTGACAAAGTTCCATCTAGTCAAAGCTATGGTTTTTCCAGTAGTCATGTATGGATGTGAG
>NW_011447884.1:0-625 GCF_000754665.1 Bison bison bison | reverse complement strand
GGAGAAGAGAATGGCTATCCACTCCAGTATTCTTGCCTGGAAAATTCCATGGACAGAGGAGCCTGGTGGGCTACAGTTCATGGGGTTGCAAAGAGTCAGACACAACTGAGTGACTTAATTATTAATTGAAGTATACACTTTAAATGCATGTATAATTGAACTAAATCTCAATACTACTGCTATAAAATAAAAACAGCACCCCCTTGGGTGTTCCTTTTTAGGGGTCCTAAGGAACTTTGATGCTCCAGAATTCAGAGACTTGGGTTTCAGCACTGGGTAACTGGCTTTGACCTTGGTCAGGTTGATTTCCCTTCTGGGTTTCAGTTTCCTCATCTGAAAAATGTAGGAGTAGGATTCAGTCCCCTTCACTATGTTGTCTTGGAAGTTGGAGGATTATATAACTGACATTCAAACTTACACAGACTTGTAACGCACTTTGGAATGAGTTTCCAGTGTTGTTCGTGAGAACTAGTTTAGCCAAGAGAAGAGCAATTTAAAAATGGACACCAGGTGTTCTTTGATACACTTGCAGTGTTGCCTGAAAGGCAGGGAACAATTTTTTTTCTTTCTGGTAAAATAAGAGATGCTTCCGTGTGCATGTGTGTGTGTGTGTGTGTGTGTGTGT
>NW_011447883.1:0-625 GCF_000754665.1 Bison bison bison | reverse complement strand
TGGAGAAGGAAATGGCAACCCACTCCAGTGTTCTTGCCTGGAGAATCCCAGGGATGGTGGAGCCTGGCGTGCTATCGTCTGTGGGGTCTCACAGAGTCGGACACAACTGAAGCGACTTAGCAGCAGCAGCAAGCAGCATATTCCATATATGAGTATGGAATAAGATCTTCATAGCAGTTTTATAAGAAAAGTTTTATTAGATTAAAATATTAAAAGAAGAAAAGGGGTTAACAGAAATCAAGAATCAAGAAATCAGAAATCAAAAGTCAAGAAACCTATGGTAACTCAGTAAATTCATTGAGTGAAGTTTTTATGCTTTGGAGACTAGCATTATCTACCTATAAATGATTTTATTTTCATTCCAAGCACCTTTCTTTTATTTATTTTCCTTTTACTCATTTCACTTTACCGTATAGCAGCTATTTTTAGCACAATTTTTGTTTATTTTGGCTCAGGGGCATAAAATATTTCTTAGGAATAAAGATTTGAAGATAGGAGACAACAGAAAGTAGTAGTTCACAGTCACCTGTGGAGTAAGACTAACTTTGCTGCGTCATCCATACTTTAATCCTCTCTCAAAACCCAGAGCAGTCATAGGAGAGCCTCCTTAGAAATGAGTAGGTAG
>NW_011447882.1:0-625 GCF_000754665.1 Bison bison bison | reverse complement strand
TCTGCATTCCGATGTTTATATCTTTCCTTTTCTCCTTTGCTTTTTGCTTCTCTTCTTTTCACAGCTATTAGTAAGGCCTCCTCAGACTTAGTGACTGGCTTTTTCTTAACTGAAACATAATGTTCCCAAGTTTCATCCATGTTGTAGCACAAATCATTGCTTCATTTCTTTCTATGGCCAAATCATATTTGATTGTATGGATATACTGCATTGACATTTGAATTCTTTCTGCTTTTTGGCTGTTTTGAGTAATGCTACTATGAGCATTCATGTACAAGTTTTTGTGTGGACATGTTGTCATTTCTCTTGGGTGTATGTGTGAGAGGAAAATTCTAGGTCCTGTGGTACTTCTGTGTTTAACCTTTTGGAGGGACTGCTGAACTGTTTTCCCGTGGCTGTACCATTTTAGAGGCTCATTAGCAATGGTTCCAATTTTTCCACATTCTCTCTAACATTTGTTATTTTCCCTTTTTGTTGTTCTTGTTGTTTTACTAGCCATCCTAGTGGATATGAAGTAGTATATCATTGTGGTTTTGATTTGCATTTCCCTAGCAGTTAATGATGGAGAAGGCAATGGCACCCCACTCCAGTACTCTTGCCTGGAAAATCCCATGGATGGAGGAGC
>NW_011447881.1:0-625 GCF_000754665.1 Bison bison bison | reverse complement strand
GTCTCCAATAACTCTTTGAGTTTTCAGTATATGGATGTTTTAAGAATCATTTGAAGAAGGATTATAATTCCAAGGTATTCTTTTAAAATCTTCCATAATATATTCTGGCATAATTTTTAAATGTTGTGTTTATATATGTGGAAAATAGTTAAGTGGGTCCTTTACAAAGTTACTCAAAGAATTATCAAATGACCCAGTTATCTGAATTCTAGACATATATCCACAGGACATAAAAAGAGATTTTAAAAAAGCTTGACAATGCATGATAATAGCAGGATCACTCTAAAAAGTCAAAGGTAGAAACAACCTAAGTATCTAACTGATAAATAGATAAGCAAACTAGGGGATATGCATACAATATAATATCAGCCATGAAAAAGAATGAAGTCTGGATACATATTACAATCTTGATAAAACTCAAAAAACACTATGTGAAATTAAAGACAACAGACACAAAAGGTCACATATTATATTATTCCACTGATTCAATTTATATCATATATCCAAACTAGCTAAATCGATGGAAACAGAAAGCAGGTTGCAGTACCAGGGACTAGAGAAGCCAGAGGAAAAATGGGGAGCAAGTTTTGTTTGGGCGTGATTAAAATATTTTGGAATTAGATAC
>NW_011447880.1:0-625 GCF_000754665.1 Bison bison bison | reverse complement strand
TAGTATCTTCCAAATTTTTATTGAGTAGAAGACCATATCAATGCTGAAGAAGAAACATTATCAAGTTTAATTTATTTCAATATTATTAATACATTCTTCCACAGTAGTATGTGCCAAAAAGAGAACTAGAACTCAAAAGTCAGCTGGAGTCTCCTCTGTCCTTCATATTAAGTCACCCTGAGTAGTGTCACTGCTTGTCCTTGAGAGGACCAATCTCAGTCCTGCCTGTCATCAGCTTTAAATTGGCTACAGCTGCCCTGAGTTCATTCCCTATGCTACATGTGTGCAATATTGTTCTTCTTTTTATTTTTCTCTAAATTTCTCATCTCTTAATTTCTTAAATGTGACTGAACATACTGTGAGATTACGTGGAAAGCAAGTGTATTGCAGCATTGAAAGTAATTTTTACGCATAAGCCAGCATCTTTACACTTAAACTGATGCTTTATGATTATTCTGAATAATCAAATTCACTCACAAAATGTGCCCCCTGATACATTTAAGTGCAGGTCCAAAATTCTAATCTTTTTTGCTTGTTCAGTTCAGTCGCTCAGTCATGTCCGACTCTTTGCCACCCCATGAATCGCAGCACGCCAGGCCTCCCTGTCCAACACCAACTCCCGGAG
>NW_011447879.1:0-625 GCF_000754665.1 Bison bison bison | reverse complement strand
ACTATTCTTGAATATACCTTATCACCTACCAGAAGTCCCTGAGTAGAAGAGAAATGCAATTATTTAATAATTAGCATATAATTCTTTAACTCTTAGAATTGCAATTAATGCAGAAAACAAATCTATCCGTACTTCAGTAGAAAGGACATTTAAATGACATGAGAATTTTCCCCCCTGAAATTTCACATTTTCCCCCCTAATTTTATATCATTAATGTGAGCATTATGCTGTCTGGGTTTTCATAAATACTGAAGGATGTCAGTAACAAAAGCTGTCATATCCTGCAAACAACAGATCAAAAACCAATCCTCCCAAAATGTGCCCATGAAAAGTCATGCTTTATTACTTGAGGACCTGAAAACCCATCCAGTATTGATGTCAGGGCTCCCATTTTGTTGATCCCCGTCAAGGCCTATCAACTCTATTTTCACTTTCAATTTCCTCTGTCCTCGTCTAAGCAGTCATTAGCTTTCATCAAATTTTCTTCCACTGAACTGGGCTACCTGACTCTAATCCCTACCTCATCCTTCAAATCCATCTACACCCTACCTACTGTCCGCATGATACTTCTAAACCAGAGGCTGACAGACTATGGCCTATGGGCCTAACACAAATTCTGGTCTTT
>NW_011447878.1:0-625 GCF_000754665.1 Bison bison bison | reverse complement strand
TATATATATATATTTATAGCCATATTTTTGTAGATATAATGTAGATTAGAATCATTAATCTTTTTAAAAGATTTTAATACTTGATAACAGTTATTTAAAACTCATAGGTTTATTTTACTAAATAAGTCATTATAGTACTAATGTAATGTGTTTAATGATTGTAGGACATTTAGGAATTTTACTAATTTTATTTCTTCTATTAAAATAAACTAAATTTTGTTTTAGGAAAAGTACAAAATTAACTTCAATTCTTATGTTTTAAGGACAAACTTTTGAAAAAATAAAACTGTCAATGAACTCAATTTAAAGTGGTTAAAAAATCTGAATACTTAGTTTTCCAAAGAAGACATACAGATGGACAAGAGTTGTATGAAAAGAAACTCAACATAGCTAATCATCAGGGATATGCAAATAAAAACCATAATTAGATATCCCTTCCAATGTGTCAAATGGCTGTTATCAAAAAGTCAACAAATTGCAAATTTTGCTGAGGATGTGGAGAAAAAGGTACCCTCGTGCCCTCTTGGTAGGTAGTTAAATATGTGCAGCCACTGTAGAAAACAGTACAAAATTTCCTCAATATGATCCAGAAAATCTGTGCTCAGTATTCAGCTGAAGAAAAATG
>NW_011447877.1:0-625 GCF_000754665.1 Bison bison bison | reverse complement strand
TTACTTCTCTGTAATTGTTCCTAAAATAAAAAATTTAATGTGTACAGATCAGTTAAACTGTATGAAAACCTGTGGGGGGAGGGTAGGTGGTGGAATGTTTATCTATAAAACTCCAAAGGGTAGTACTGTAATTTTATATTCTTATAATAACTACGGTTAGTGTCCTGATTCAAACTTGCTATTGAATTCAAATACTTTACATATCAACAGATCCTCAGAGTTTGAAAAAAAAAACATTATGAATAAAAGGTTGTTTCTGACAACAAATATTCATCCACAAGTCATGAAATGCTTCTGTGGAAGTTTAGTTCTTCCTACTAAATCAAGTTAATTTTCAACCACTATCATTGTCCACAGTGAGAGAATACTAAGAGTTGAGGGTTTTTTTACACCCTAGTATTTATTTGGAGATCGACTAATGTCTACAATGATTCTCTAAAGATCACTGCCAATTCTTTGGAGGAATTTCTCACTGCTGAGCCTATGACCCTTGACATTAAAAAGATCATCATAATCAACATGTTTCCAGTACTGCCAAAGAGTATTTACATATATTTATTTACACATAGACACACACACACACACACACACACACACACATATATATATAAAATACACTGTAAAT
>NW_011447876.1:0-625 GCF_000754665.1 Bison bison bison | reverse complement strand
TTAAATTAAAAAAAAAAAAAAAAAAAAGCAGAGGTTTTCAAAGAGAGGTGTTCAAGAAGGCAATGTGCCCACTGCTTTTGCTTGTATAAAACACCTGCCTGTCTTCCTCCTTCTGTTCGGGGACTGGAAAACAGCAGGGGCTAGGCTGGCAGGAGCTCTGCCGCCCCTGGGGTGCTGGCAGGAGGGGGCCTGGCCATGGGCTCTCGTGCAGGGAAGGGGGGCTTCAGGCACAGGTGGGCAGCAGGAGGTGTCTAGAGATGTATGGAGGACTTACACTGTCCCTGACGCCCATCATCGGCATAGCTTATGTTACTTTTTCTCTTACCTAGCAGTCTGACCAAAAACATAAGAGAAATTTCAAACTTGGGGATGCTTACAGTTTTTATATGAGTATCTGTTGTTATTTGGTTGCTAAGTCATGTCTGACTCTTTTGTGACCCCACGGACTGTAGCCCCACCAGGTTACAGTCCATGGAATTTCCCAGGCAAGGATACTGGAAAGGATTGCTATTTCCTTCTCCAGGGGATCTTCTCAACCCAGGGATGGAAGCCTGAGCTATCAGGGAAGACCTATTTGAGTATCTAGACCTCTGATTTAGTTATTGTGACTCAACAATACATGTGC
>NW_011447875.1:0-625 GCF_000754665.1 Bison bison bison | reverse complement strand
TTTTGTTTTCCTTTCCTCTCTCTTTCTCTACCTCCCTCCTTTCTTCTTTTCCTCCCTTCCTCTCTCTCTGTCTCTCTTATTCCCCCTAAACCTTCGCCTACAACCACTGGATTGTAAAGTTTAATTAGCCTAGTTGAGGTTCCCTCCCCAAGCATTTAAAGACAAGCAATTATGCTGATACAGTTCATGGTCTTCAGAAAGGTTGCGTAAGCCCCCATGTGAGAGAGGGAGAAGAATTTTGTTTCAAGGTAGGTGCCTGGGTTTTCTTTTAAAGCTCCTTAGATGCATAGTCGAAGACCCTCTACAAAAGTGCATCTCGAAATTTAGCATGTGTAAGACTCACTTTGAAAACTTTCGAATACTGATTCCCAGGCCCATGCTCTGGAGATTCTCAGTCAGATCAAAGTGTGCTAGGTGAGCTTAGTCGCTTAGTCATGTCTGACTCTTTGCGACCCCACGGACTGTAGCTCGCAGGGCTCCTCTGTCCATGGGGATTCTCTGGCAAGAATACTGGAGTGGGTTGGCACGCCCTCCTCCAGGGGATCTTTCTGACCCAGGGATCGAAGCCAGGTCTCCTGCACTGGGGGCGATTCTTTACCATCTGAGCCACCAGGGCCTGAGAGTC
>NW_011447874.1:0-625 GCF_000754665.1 Bison bison bison | reverse complement strand
TTTTTTTGAATGTTAAATTTTTTTCAACGTACTGAGTTTGCATCAGGATTTCATAAAAATGACAGTTGAAAAGCAGATTCACATACCCAAGATGTCCCAAGCATGCTTAAAGATTTGCCAATAACTGAACCGAGCATTTATTTTCATATTTAAGTTAAGTCTATACATTTTTCTTGAATTTATTTTAAAGATCTAAAAAAGTAACTTAAAAATTAAGATAACTAGTTCTAAGGTTAGTGGTCTGTACTTGTATCCAGGGTTAATCATTAAACTCATATGAGTTAAACAGAAGAAATGTTTTAGGGATTTACATCTCCAGAGTAAGAGATTAGACAGAAACATACCAAAATATTAACAGTGGCTGGTGGGGGTTAAAGTGGTTAAAATATTTTTATACTTGTCTATATTCTCATATATATATATAATTACTCCTAAAATTACTATAAATTACTAAAATTACTCCTAAAATTACTATAAGAAAGTAATTTTTCTTATTACTTTTTATAATTAGAGAAAGATGTCCTTAACGGCATTGCTAAGGGCTATCTTGGATTTCCCGGTGGCTCAGCACTCCAGTACTCTTGCCTGGAAAATCCCATGGATGGAGGAGCCTGGTGGGCTGCAG
>NW_011447873.1:0-625 GCF_000754665.1 Bison bison bison | reverse complement strand
GTTGCTCAGTCATGTCCAACTCTTTGAGACTCTGTGGACTATAGCCTGCCAGGCTCCTCTCTCCATGGGATTCTCCAGGCAAGAATACTGGAGTGGGTTGCCATTCTCTTCTCCAGGGGGTTTTCCCAGCCCAGGAATTGAACCTGGGTCTCCTGGATTGCAAGGAGATTCTTTACCGTCTGAGTCACCAGGGAAGCTGGAAGATACTTAGTTGACACAAATCCCTTTTCCCCAGGCAGAACGAATCAAGGAGAACTTCCTAGAAGAGATGGCATTTGTGGTGGGTCTTGAAGGCTCAGCAGGGTTCTTCAAGACAAGACAGACAAGAGACCCATGTGTGCCAATCATTGGACCACCCACTGCCAGTACACAGCATGGCCTTGCCAGGAGCATCACACACAAGGTCTCATCCTCAAAGCAGCCCTTGAAAGACATGGTTTATTTGAACTACTTTCCATGTGAGCAGACTCAGAGAGATCAGACTGCTTGGGAAAGATTGAAGGCAGGAGGAGAAGGAGGTGAAAGAGGATAAGACAGTTGGATGGCATCATCGACTCAGTGGACATGAGTTTGTGCAAACTCCGGGAGATAGCGAAGGACAAGGAAGCCTGGAGTACTGCAGTCT
>NW_011447872.1:0-625 GCF_000754665.1 Bison bison bison | reverse complement strand
TCCCCTGGAGGAGGGCATGGCTACCCACTCCAGTATTCTTGTCTGGAGAATCCCATGGACAGAGGAGCCTGGTGAGCTACAGTCCACAGGGTCGCAAAGAGTCAGACACGACTGAGGGACAACGCTTCCTGCTTCCTTCCTTCTTCTGCTATCTGTGCTATTGCTTTATATGTATTGTCACATTAACCCTTACAAGACCCATATAAGGAGGCATCACTATGCCCACTTTCAGAGAAGTGCCCAAGGTCACATGGTTAGAAAACACACAAGTGGGCATTGAAATCAGCATAATTATAAACCCTCCCTTCTATGTGTTCTCCTGTCACCCACTGCAGCCTGCAGTTCTCTTATCTAATTCAACTAGACCAGCTGCAAACATCCTTCCACCTCTAAAATCTCTGGATTCCTTGATTTAGTGAACTCTTAGGAGCTTCATTGCTAATTAAGAATTCTATAATAATTAGTAATAATAAACTCATCAAAGCGCCTCTATTCTGTTTGAATATCTAGCTCACAGTTCTCTATTTGTTACAGTTTTTATTTTTTTAAGTAGCTGTTTGTTTCGGAGAAGGCAATGGCACCCCACTCCAGTACTCTTGCCTGGAAAATCCCATGGATGGAGGAG
>NW_011447871.1:0-625 GCF_000754665.1 Bison bison bison | reverse complement strand
TAGAAGCTGGGCAGGGCTTGGGGAGGGGTGTCTTTTTTAATTTTTTTCTGGCACTATGCCTTTAGACCTGCAGTTTAAAAACAAAATATGGGGAACCAAAATCTTTGAAGATGAACTGGGAAGAAAAAAAAAAACTTTACATTTCATTCAGTGTTTGGACTAACCTTGAAATTCATTTAAACAACAACCCTAATTTCTCAAGGGTCTCATGTAGCCCAATTTTCCACGAAGAATCCAAGCCCAGAGATCCTCCCCTCTGCGAGGAACAGCTACTTCATTTTCACCAACTTCAGTGACAAGAAAGAGTTAGTCTTTCTGAGAATCCTCGCAGATTGAGTGGTAAGAAAATCTAGTTTTAAAATAAGGAGGCTTTATTTAATAAAACTCAGATCTATTATTTAAGTAATGATAAGAGTCTCCAAGCCTTGTGTTTCCCCATTTTAAAGTAAGTCTGAGAGACTTAGAGAACAAACTTATGGTTGCCAGGGAGAAAGATGAAGGGAAGGATAGATGGGGAGCTGGGGTAGTCATGTACGCACTACTATATTTCAAATGGATAACAAGGACCTGCTGTAGAGCACAGGCAACTCTGCTCAGCGCTATGTGGCAGCCTGGATGGGAGGGG
>NW_011447870.1:0-625 GCF_000754665.1 Bison bison bison | reverse complement strand
GCAGGGTCCTGTGGGTGGCCCAGGGGAGGGAGGCCTCTGAGCACCTAGCACCTTCTAACCCCCCCACCTCCAGGCTCACCCACCAGCCTGGGCAGCAGCAGTGTCCTGCAGACCAGTCCTTGTCTGGCTCCAACGGTCGAGCTTCAGGGCCAAGAGCCAGGGCCTCAACACCGTATGGGATGCTTGCGGCTGCCTGGGGCCAGGACTGTGATCCTTAGCATGTGCTCCTTAAAACACTGATGCGGCTGGAGAGTGTCACTGCCATCCCAGGACAGAGACCCCCATGGGGGGCCTCAGTCCATCCTGCCAGGACCCTGGGTATGGGCGGGTCAACACCACGCCCCCATTTTACAGATGAGAATGTGGACACTCTGTGGGATAAGGATGCTGCTCTGGGGCTTTGGCTGAGCTGAGCACTGAGGTCTCAGTGTCCCCCCAGCAGGGCCCTCTCTGGGCTCAGGGGCAACAAGCACGCATGGGAAGGCGGGCAGGAACGGGTCTTTATTTAGCAAACTCACATCCGGTGTCTACTCTGCAGGAGGCTTTGGAACCAGACCCCAGGCCAGCACCGCCCCCTTGACTGGTCTGGGGAAGCCCCGACAGCCTGACACCCCCCATACTTCTT
>NW_011447869.1:0-625 GCF_000754665.1 Bison bison bison | reverse complement strand
GGCTTGCTCCATCTCAAAGCTTTAGTGCTTGTGGTTCTCTCTGACTGGAATGTTCTCCCCAGGTCTCCCCACAAACTCACTCTCTCTCTTGTCTTTGTTCCAACATCCTCTTCTCAATGAGGCCTTTCTACCTAACACTGCAACCCCACATTCTCTACCATATCTGCCTTCTCTGCTTTTTACAAAATACTTTTTCTGAATACCTTACAACCATCCTACACATCACATACTCACTTTTTGTTGACTTGCTCCTTCTCTCCACCCTGACTGAACTGCAACCTTCCTGAGGGCAGGGACATCTTCTGCTTTGTTTTCTGCTGTCTTCCCAGGAGAAATTGTGGCTGCCATGTAGTATGAATGAACGAAGTATCTAGACCTACAAAGTCTGTTTCCTGGAAAACAGAGAAAAAGAAAGTAAAATCAAAATTCTAAACTTTTTTTTTAAACAGTGAATCCAGAATGTATAAAGATTCCTAAATGTGGCTTTATGTGGGAACCTGAGTTTTTCCTGTGGTCATGTATGGATGTGAGAGTGGACTGTGAAGAAAGCTGAGCACCGAAGAATTGATGCTTTTGAACTGTGGTGCTGAAGACTCTTGAGAGTCCCTTGGACTGCAAGGAGATC
>NW_011447868.1:0-625 GCF_000754665.1 Bison bison bison | reverse complement strand
GCACTTCCACAGCCCAGCTGCAAGCCCTCCTCTGCCATTTCCTTTAGTTCACGGGTTTCCTGTGTCCCGAACATTCCTCCCCTGCTGTTAGCTGGTTAGCCCCTATTCACCCTCCAGGTATCCCATCTCGAATTCCATTCTCTTAGGGAACTTGCTTTGATTCTGCAAAAGCAGGTCACGTCACGCTATTTTACATTCTTAGGCAACCATGTGGGTTTTCTTTGTTGCTCTGATCCCATCACACTCTTTTACATGATGACAGGACTGCAGAGCTCTGCCTTCGCCCACTGCTCGTTTTCACACCTTTACACGCAGAGTTGACTGAAATTTGTTTCCCCTCTGAAAAACTGTGACCTCCTGGGGTGGGTCCAATTTCATCCCCTGTTATGTTCCCAGCTTTTATGTTGGGGTCAAGAATTATAGGTGTGCAGTAAAGCTGCTGAATGTATAAAGGGATGAATTAATATGCCAGATTCTATACTAAGTACAAGAGGTAGAAGGATGAAGAAGATTTGACTGCTGACCTAGGGGAGATGAATAATAATTAAAATAAAGTGTGTATTAAGCAGATATAGAGTCACAGATATAGAAAACTTATGGTTACCAGAGGATAAGTGAGGGGGGG
>NW_011447867.1:0-625 GCF_000754665.1 Bison bison bison | reverse complement strand
CTTTTTCCTAATTGGTGGTAATAAATTCCTAAAAAGAAAGGGTCTAATGGCAATGTTGACTGATTCTTAACTACATTAACCCAAATGTTCCTGTCACAGTGAAATCTGCTCTATAATTTACCTTAATGGACTAGGTGTATCAATAAATATTGAAAATGTCCAGTCTTTTTTTTCCTTTCCATTTAAATCAAATCCAATTCTATGTCAACAGACTGTACCAATGTATAATTACAATAGCTAATGCAATGGGAAAAGTAGTATTCCTTGATAAATATTATTTCTAAAACCTCTTAGGCATTCTACATCTTCAATATTTCTCTTACATTCAAGAAATGTAGTAAATTACAAAACAAGACACCACTGACCATTGCCAATTGTGATAATGGATCTAATAAACCTCATCATCAGCCCTACTTACTGACCAAGTTTTCAGGTTTTAAAACTCAGTCAAGCAAAAGAGTTAAAAAATACCTAGGGATGTGGAAGAAAGAATGTATGCTCAGACACTCATTCGTGTCCAACTCTTTGTGACCCCCATGGACTGTAGCCCGCCAGGCTCCTCTGTCCATGGGATTCTCCAGGCAAGAATACTGGAGTGGGTTGCCATTCCCTTCTCCAGGGGATT
>NW_011447866.1:0-625 GCF_000754665.1 Bison bison bison | reverse complement strand
CTGTTTTGGATTTTTTTTTTTTGGTTTGAAGATTCAAGGCTACCTTGAACAGCCAGGAAATTCCAGCTGTGTTCGGGTAGGCCTTAAAAGTATAATAATTTAAACTGCAGTAATATACTCAGACTGCTGGTTTACTTAATTCTTTCCCTTTATTACTTGTATAAATCGATGACCTACCTTGTCTTAAAGGATTAATAACATTAATAAGAAGGATAAAGTGAGATAAAATATGAAACTACTTCACAGATTCTAAGAACATATGCCAGTGCTATTATGTTTTATAAAGGCAATTCTAAGAAATGAGTTGGGATCACATAATTCTTTTTATTTTACAGATAAGGAAACTGTGGCTTGGAGAATTTTAGTGAACTACTGTTGAATGCCTTGAATCTTTCTCTCCTGATTCCATTTTATCTTTTTTTTTTCATTGTGTCCCACCACCTTTGATGTCAACAGATTCTTTTAGATACATTACTGTCTAGGGAAACAACACTGACTTAGGAGGGTGATGCCAGCATGCCACTTCATGGTACACAGCTGTGCTGCACAAATCTCTTTTAATTCTTCTGACTCTTATTCTTTGTTATAAACTGGGCATATAACTTCCACCATAAACTGTGCCTAT
>NW_011447865.1:0-625 GCF_000754665.1 Bison bison bison | reverse complement strand
TGGCCTTGGGATTCTCCAGGCAACAACCCTGGAGTGGATTGTCGTTCCCTTCTCCAGGGGATCTTCCTGACCCAAGGATCAAAACCAGGTCTCCTGTGTTGCAAGCAGATTCTTTACTGTCTGAGCCATCGGGGCAGCACATGTAATGTTACCCCAAACATCTCCTGCACAGACTGTGTTCCAGACTCCGTACCCAACGCCAGGGTACAACAGAGTGACACGAGACGTGCCCTCCAAACCCAAAAGTGCAATCAGGCACCAGCCTGGGGTGGGGGGTTCTCCTCTCCCATTTCACAAGTGAAAAAGATGAAGGTCCTTAAGAAGAGGGGCAGACAAAGGGAGGCAGAGCCGGCTGAGACAGAGAAAGCCACAGGGTGAGGGCTGAGGCTCAAGTCAGGACTCCATCAGCAAGCCCATCTCAGGAGGCCCACGGGCACCGAGCGCCAGTGCGCTTCCAGGTCTGTGCTGACACAGTCTGTGACCTATTCCTGGGGCTGAGCAGGCGTCGGCCGAGCGCTGCTCCCACCCCTCACCAGAGGTCTGGACGTGAAAAATGACCCAGACACACGCTCACATGACCCACAGGCCCACCCGGCACCTCTTCTGAGCACCTACTAAGCATGAG
>NW_011447864.1:0-625 GCF_000754665.1 Bison bison bison | reverse complement strand
TTAAATAAGGTTCTTCTTTTAGGAATGTCTATTGAGCTCTTCCATTGTGGCTGCATGTATTAGATGTTCTATGCTCAAAAGTGATCATTTAATGTTATAGTCCATGATATAATTTTAAATGTAAACCGTTAATTTGAATGAACAATAATGTAAATTACTTAAATTGATGAAATTATGTTACACAACCATTCTCCATGATTGACATAAATTAACCATTTATCACTGAAGTAAACACCATACTACTGCTATAGGTGTTGAATTGTGCTGATGAGATTTTATTTTCCTCTAATCATTAGTTTTATCTGCATATGTACCCATTGCACTTTTCAAACAGATACTACTGTAATTATGCAGAAATCAACTGCTGCTTTAAAGTAAGTGCTTATTTTGAGGAAAGCTTAATGTTATGATCTTTCCTTTAATTGAAGCATTAAAGTAATATTTGGTGAATACACACAATGGAAAATTTAGCAGCTATTATAAAGAATTTCAATGACATGAAAAAATGAAGAAAGATGAAATTCAGAATACAAAACTGTGTTTTCAGGTTGATCTCAGCCTAGTTGTTGTTCAGTCACTGAGTTGTGTCTAACTCTTTGCAACCCCATGGACTAAAGTGTGCCAG
>NW_011447863.1:0-625 GCF_000754665.1 Bison bison bison | reverse complement strand
TTTCTGTTCTGCAATGTTCCATAAGAGTTTTTCCATAAAACACAAAATTATTCATTAAAATTTAATATCCTATTTTTTCTAAGCATATTTTTCAGTACACATTTTTTTTCAGAGGAAATGTATCTCTTTGATGCATGCAGCAGAGTTCATGTGGTCATTGCTACAGATAATGTCTTGAACATATGGGTGATTTTTTTCTCTTTGATTCCTCATCTCTTCTCAACAAATTCTGTTTGCATGGGTTCATATTTGCATTATTTTGAGAAGATTATTGAGATAAGATGAGGTTCTTTTTTTCATGAACTAAATTAGCAATTCACCATAAATAAAGTTATATCATCATTGTATAACAAAATGTTAATAGTGGTTCCTAACAACCAAATCCTGCATTTTTTCTAGAAGTAGTTCAGTACACTCTAATTCACTCCTTCTTGATATTTTTTGTGAGATGATGATATATATTTAGTAGCAGCAAAAAACTTTATTAAAGGTAATCAATCAAATCATAACAGCCAAGTACTGTCCACATAATTCAAGAACATTTTCAAAAGGTAACCACCACTACTAATACACCTGAAATTTTCCCTCAAGTCAGCAAGATTATTCCTTGTCTTCATTTAATTTT
>NW_011447862.1:0-625 GCF_000754665.1 Bison bison bison | reverse complement strand
TTCTAACAAGTCCAAGAGAGAATTAAAAGTTCACATCAATTATGCGTGTGTGTGTGTGTGTGTGTGTGTGTTGGTTTTCCTTGGATTGCAATTACGTCATCATGCTGAGATGAAAATGTCTAAAATGTAAAGAAAAAGTAAACTTAGGTAAAATTTATAACATTATACATCTCAGTTTGAAAAACATTACTCATTTGTGTCGTGTGTGACTGTGTATGTGTATAAATTTCTCTGTATGTAAAGTATTTATTGAAATAATCAAGAATATGATTTCCTTCACAATAGTAGGATGTAGAAACAGTATATATAGCAATCTATTTATGTTACTAAATTTTATATGCTGAATATGATTAATAAAGCATGCAGAAGAGAAAAAAATTACCTACTGGGCATCCGAAGTTCCTTATTAAAGTTAAAGACACTAATATATTCCCAAAAGTACAATTAAATATAAAACAAGTCAGTTGTGTATAGCCCAGAGAATAGTTGATGAGTGAAGACATGTTAAATAATGAGAAAGTTGGTCCTATTAAAAATATCATAGTAACTAGCATGCTTATTTCTTCTACCTCAAATAGTTTTAGCAGACTAAATATGACAAAATATATCTAGACATCCTCTATTT
>NW_011447861.1:0-625 GCF_000754665.1 Bison bison bison | reverse complement strand
GATTACCCCCTACAGTTCATCATTCCAAGTCCTGCAATAAAATGTAAAAGGCATTGAAAAATATACTTAGATATAGAGTTGGAAAGATATGGTAGCATTCAAAATTTTCCTTGAAATCCTTAAGTCTTCTCAATGTGCTAAGTTCCATAGAAACCAACTATTTCACCATTTTTCCTTCATTGCCACTCTTCCACATATTGCCTGCACCAGGATACTTTTAGATGGGGTATAAAGACTGGGATAAAGAAGGAAGGGTGGGTGGATATGGCAGCAGTGGGTGACTAGGAATGTCTCTTAGGGAGATAGACATCTGATATTTGGAAAGGAATCATAAAAATAAATCAACTTAGAGGCATGACTTTTTCATGCATCATTTCTTTAAATAAACTTTTTTATTTTTTAATAGCTGTAGATCTATAGAAAAATTGCTAAAATAATACAGTGAGTTCCCTTATGTTGTTGTTGTTTAGTTGCTAAGTTGTGTCTAACTCTTTTGCAACCCCACGGACTTTATTTAGCCTGCCAGTGTCCTCTGTCCATGGGATTTTCCAGGCAAGAATACTGGAGTGGGTTGCCATTTCCTTCTCTAGGGGATCTTCCCTACCCAGGGGTCAAACCCATGTCT
>NW_011447860.1:0-625 GCF_000754665.1 Bison bison bison | reverse complement strand
CCCAGGTTCAGGACCCGCTCCACCAGAGCCATGACTCACCTCTGAGTTAAGAGGTTTTCTTGAAGTCATGGGCTGTGCTTGGGTACCCAAGCCCTTGGGGTCATGGTGGCTCTTCAGGGCCCCCCTCCCCAGCACCTGAAGGGGTGTGTGTTCTCTGCTTCCACTTTTCTTTATGTCTATATATGATGTCTTCAGACTGCTGTGTCTCTCTGTCTTCCTACTGCTGTGCAAGTTTGTGTACATTTCTGTCCATGGGGAAAAAACTCAATTACATGACAGTGTTTTGATAAATACCATACATATTTACTCTATGCAAACACTGTGCTTTGGGGTAAAGGTGGAGTTTGTGACCTCTCTAGAGATGTAGAGACAAACACATAAAAATCTTTATAGCAAATTGCCTATTTTAGAGAAAAGAAAAAATAAAGGAAAGCAAAAATAATAACAACTATAATTCCATTCCTAGAGACACATACTACTACTATTTTGAGTATATTATTTCTATCCACAGACACATTTTCAGTTCAGTTCAGTCACTTAGTCATATCTGACTCTTTGTGACCCCATGGACTGCAGCTTGCCAGGCTTCCCTGTCCATCACCAACTCCTGGAGCTTGCTCAAACT
>NW_011447859.1:0-625 GCF_000754665.1 Bison bison bison | reverse complement strand
GTGATTTTGTGTGTGTGTGTGTATGCTCAGTTGCTTCAACCCAAGAAAATAAAGTCTGGCACTGTTTCCATTTTTTTTCCCCATCTATTTGCCGTGAAATGATGGGACTGGATACCATGATCTTAGTTTTTTTTGAATGTTGAATTTTAAGCCAGGTTTTTCACTCTCCTCTTTCACCTCTTTTCAGTTCCTCTTTGCTTTCTGCCATTAAGGTGTTATCATCTGCATATCTGAGGTTATTGATATTTCTCCCCGCAATCTTGATTCCAGCTTGTGATTCATCCCAAATTAAACCACACTGACCATGCTGGAATCATTTCAGATTTGTTTCCAAAAAAAGTATTCCTTTTCTCCAAAGAAAGGAAACAGAAATAGTTTCCTATTTTACCATTTTAGGAAACTTCCTAATTATATATATATAAAGGGGGGGCAGGGGCTTGATCAAGATCACTGAGCAATATCACCTAGAATGGAACTAAAAGATTATGTGAGAATGTTCTCCTTTGATTTAACTCAAACAGGCCTGAAATTCACTCTGAACTGTGAACGGGTCTGGCATTTTCTTTCTTACAAGTGAGCTTACCAAGTGGCATTTCTTACCAATCTTTCTTACCAAGTGAGATTG
>NW_011447858.1:0-625 GCF_000754665.1 Bison bison bison | reverse complement strand
ACCAGTAAAAGGTGAGTTGAAGAGAGGAAGAGTGAGGATGAATTCAACAAAGTTAGAAGCAGAAAGAGCTTGGTCATGATTGCCAAGGAGGCCCCATAGAATGTGTCCTTATTAGTTAACTATGATTCCAGATGTCCATTCATCAATTTATAAAGACAGAGAATTTATAGTTGAAACAATTCTTTTCTTACATATACCATAAGGCAATCGCTGTCTGCAGAATTCTAAACTCACATGATTCTAAATGGAGAGATACAAACCAGAGGGTCTCAACTGATACAATTTTATTCTTTGCTCTTGTATTTATTGCCACTCAACTCAACCGAAAAGATTAATATGGGCACCCAAATATTTTCTTTGAAACCACTGTACAGTTGCAGATTTTATCCCCAACTTTTTAATATTATCTAGAGGTCTGAACTATCGGACTTCAAACTTTCTTAAAATGTCTGTCTATTGTTGGAGTCTAAAATGAGGTGATCCATACATTATGCTATTTCCACACCAGTATGTTACAATATGGTCTCAGCATAGCTAAGCTATTTTAGCAAAATCTATTTTGCATGATTTTATGTACACTTTTCCCCCAAGGTGATCAGATTTATTAGCTGCTCTAATTATGTTT
>NW_011447857.1:0-625 GCF_000754665.1 Bison bison bison | reverse complement strand
CTGAAGTGACTTAGCAGCAGTAATAGCAGCAGCAGCAGCAGCAGCAGCAGCAACAGCCCATTTAGAAAAGAAACTGCTACTTCATCTGTGTCCGTTTTTGCTTGAAAGCTAAGACTCTGCTAAGACTTTAATTTAGGGTTATGTTTTAGGTAGAACTTATGTTCCCGGTATAGCTTTTATTCCATTCATGATGGAGGGAAGCAGTTTATTATTTTATTTAGAGGCAAAAGGTTCACATCATAACTGTACTCATGAGGTAATTATTTTCTTTTGTTTTTTCTTTCTTATGAAAGTAGCTTGTTGAAAGAAAATAACACTACACAATATTGAAAAAGATACAAAATTATATGAAATAAATAGACAATGGCATACTATTTGTAGTAATTTTTTGCATATATGAAGTGACTTTCCTCTGAGATACTAGAGACAAAATCACTGATTTATTAAATGTTTTTCAGTTATTTAACTGCATGATATGGTCTAATTTTTTATACTGTAATTATTTTCAACCTGGGACTTAAAAATGTATTATCTTAAGGTTTAAAAACAATATGTCAAATAAGTAAATAATGCCCCTTTTAAAAAAAATTTATATATTTTAGTTGGAGGCTAATTACTTTACAAT
>NW_011447856.1:0-625 GCF_000754665.1 Bison bison bison | reverse complement strand
TCACCAACTCAATGGACATGAGTTTGAGTGAACTCTGGGAGTTGGTGATGGACAGGGAGGCCTGGTGTGCTGCAATTCATGGCATCGCAAAGAGTCGGACACAACTGAGCGACTGAACTGAGCTGAACTAGCACAGTGGAGTATAGAGGCTCACCTTTCTGACTCTATTCCTATAAGACTCTTCAAAGCATGCCAATACGTTCTGTTTCATAGTACTGACATCTACCACAATTCTTAGCATATTAACAACAATCAATATATATTTATTGTTAAGATATTGCATCCTTGAAAGGAAATCTTTAGAGTTAGAAATTCAGTTGATATAGCAACTATACCCAAGTGTTTATTTGTGATAGACTTAAGTTTCTTCAAATTTGATCTGCCCAAATTTGATCAAAATCAAATTTGATTTGATATATAAAATATTATAATTGTCTCCTTTTTATTGTTAGAAGACCCTGAGGGGGCTTGGTTGCCTCAGCAAGTTTGGTTTTTCACATTCATGGGAGAGTCAGAATAACATGAGTGATGGTATTTATTGACCACATCCTGTGCTCTTCTAAGTCGCTTCAGTCTGTGTCTGAATCTGTCCAACCCTATGGACTGTGGCCCTCCGGGCTTCTCT
>NW_011447855.1:0-625 GCF_000754665.1 Bison bison bison | reverse complement strand
GAAGCCTCAGAATTCTCTTACTAGTGATGCTTGGTAACGGGGGTAGAAGAACGCCTAGGATGTGTGCTTGATTCCTCACCTTTCTCTGATCTCACCTGTTATGAGGGAAGATGAATGGAAGGAGACACAAAGGTTTTGCCCATAGCAGTTGAGGCAGAGAGGGAGAAAGTTATTCTAAAGGGAAGCTGTCCCTGATGATATAAAGTATTTCCCTGAAGAAGGGTGTACTCACCTGGCTAATTATACCTAATACTAAGTGAGCGGCCATCAGTCTTGCTGCAGCAAGCAGCAGCTAGTCTTACCAGCATTGTTCATACTGAAGATGCTAAGACCAAAAATCTTCCTGGTGGGTTTTCCCTTCACTGAGTCAGAGGATGTGCAAAGACAATGGGCATAGTATTACTTTTAACTATACCCCCTCCCCAAACTCCCAGGTGAAGAATCAAGCCTACTTGATAACTTTGAACTCTTTGAGGTCACCTTTTAAATCTTTATATCCAAACCTAGTATACAACATAATACTTAACATAAACTATGCCCTCTGAGTCCCTTGGACTGCAAGGAGATCCAACCAGTCCATTCTGAAGGAGATCAGCCCTGGGATTTCTTTGGAAGGAATGATGCT
>NW_011447854.1:0-625 GCF_000754665.1 Bison bison bison | reverse complement strand
TCAGTCTCTATGTTTAAAAAACTCACCTTTGTTTGAGTATGTAATGGGCTGGTAGGGCCCCGCAATAAAGGATACTCATGTCCCAGAGAACCTGTAAATGTGACCTTATTTAGATATGATTAAGGTAAGTGACATGGGATAGGAGCATTCTGGATTAGCCTGGTGGGCCCTAAATCCAACATCAAGTGTCCTTACAAAAGACACACAGGGGAGAGACACACAGAGGGGACTACCATGAGAAGTCAGAGGCATGGGGTGGAGTGAAGTAGCCACAAGTCAAGGAAAGCCTGGAGGCACTGGGAACAGGAAAAGACAAGGAAGGATTCTCCCCTGAAGCTCTGGAGGGAGCACGGCTCTGCCAACACCTGAATTTCAAACTTCTGACCTCCAGAACCGTGAGAGGATACATTTTTGAGAAGGACAAGGAAGTATTCTACACACCCTTCTGGACTGGTTTTTTTTCACTGTAGGAAGAACAGATAACATGAACTCTCCCCTCTTGAAAAAGTTTCTGGTATACAGTACAGTATTGTTATGAGATGGTTAGACAGCATCACAGACTTAATGAACATGAACTTGAGCAGACTCCGGCAGATAGTGGAGGACAGGGAGGCCTGGCTTGCTG
>NW_011447853.1:0-625 GCF_000754665.1 Bison bison bison | reverse complement strand
GCGGGTGAACAGCCAGGTAGTAAGCAGGGGAGCAGTGTGGTCAATTACCATTTTGTAGGCAGCTCTGGGTTACTGAGTAGAAGCGGAAAGGCCATTAGGGGGCTGTTGCAAAGCCCCCCACCCCCACAGGGGAGATGGTGACGGTGGGGGTGGACAGGAAGGAAGGGGACAAAGCTCAGAATATTCAGGTGGCAGGAGGAGCAGGATTCAGTCATGGACTGGGCGCGGGATGTGGGCAGAAGGCATCAGGGGTGCCTCCCCAGGGGCCAGAGGAGACGAGGGTGGCAGGGACTCGAGCCAGTGCATTAGTTTAGGAGGCTGAGTCTGAGGAGTGGCCACATACAGCTGGGCATCTGCGGCGGACACCCAGGCTGACGCCAGGGCCTGAGATGAGGGTCTTTCCTGGCAGAAGCCGATTCTCTCTTCAGGCACTTCAGACACTAGAAAGGCCTTCCTGAGCCTAAACTGGCCTCCCAGAGATGCCCTCCACAGTGCCAGACCTGCCCCTCGGCAGCCAGAATCTAATTTCTTTTCTCCCTGCCGGCGTTACCAGTGTGTGCAGACAGCACTTTGGCTTGCCAGTGTTGCAGTTTCTCTCGTTGTTCGCAAGGGAGCAGGGCTCAAT
>NW_011447852.1:0-625 GCF_000754665.1 Bison bison bison | reverse complement strand
TCTCTCTTTCATTCTAGTGAAATTAATTTATATTCTGGAAATACAGCTCTGACCACTTGGTGTCCATGCTTTCAAACATTTGTGAGCCATATAGTAAAATCTAAATTTTTTAGCCTGACTTTCAAAATCCTGTACAATATGACCCTATTTTTCTAGTCTAGTTTTCTACTTTTCATTTATTATTCTATTCATTAATCCCTTTACTTTTGCAACAAATATTGACTGAGGACCAAAAATAGGGAATATCCCAAAGATACAAAAATACAAATGTGAAATTTTCAGTCTAATTTTCAATCTTTCAGAGAAGGACTAAACACAAACACACATACCACACACACACATACCACACACACACTGTATAATGGAAACAAAGAATATGACTAAAAAAATAAAGAGGGATTTCTATATATTTAAGTAACTTAAATATATCTTATACTTGACCACAGTTGGATAATTTAGTAATTCTGAATACTGCCTAGTATTTTCTGCCCTTTTTTCTTTGCTTATATTCCCTCTTCTCAGAATGACCTTTTCCTTAATAGTCAATATCTGATCTATATTTAAAGGCATATTTATTGAAGCTTAATTTTATTGCCCCTCCAGTGTTACTTTCTCTGGCTTCACC
>NW_011447851.1:0-625 GCF_000754665.1 Bison bison bison | reverse complement strand
TCCACTAAGAAGATCTGCTGGATTTTTAAGCTCACATCTGTTACCTTGCATTTGGCAAGAACTAAGTCTGTTATTTTCCTTGAGAAAGAATAAAATGTGATACAATTCTTGTACCTCTCCTAGTACCTGGTATATAATAGATACCCAGTGAACAGTCAATGAGCATTTGTTTATTGACAATTTATTTAAAAATTTATTGGTCATTTACTCTGACCAGACACCTTGTCTTACACATAAAGTCAGTATAATACATCCCCATACTTCTATGAATGAATGACTCTATTGAAGGTCGTTATTATCTAGGAAGAAGCATCTATATAAATAATAGAAGAAGTAAGTGGAATAAGATGAATGTTTGATGGCTAAAAATAAAAGTACAGTTAAAACATTAAGGAAGGAAAAATTGCTTCGGTCTTAAGGTAATAATGGAAAACTTCATAAAGGAAATTCTCTCTGTGCCCCAACAAGGTATGTCACCAACTTTTAGAGTGTAAATGATATCTCAGTGTGCCACTTGGGCTAAAGGAAACATTTAATGTTGGAGTTATCCATGTTTCTGGAGAAGGAAATGGCAACCCACTCCAGTATTCTTGCCTGGAAAATCCCATGGACAGAGAAGCCTGGT
>NW_011447850.1:0-625 GCF_000754665.1 Bison bison bison | reverse complement strand
GCTCAGTTGTGTCTAACTCTGTGCAACCCCATGGACTGTAGTCTGCCAGGCTCCTCAATCCACTGGGATTCTCCAGGTAGGAATACTGGAGTGGGTTGTTATGCCCTCCTCTAGGAGATCTTCCCAACCCAGGGATCGAACCCAGGTCTCCCTCATCGCAGGCAGACTCTTACTGTCTGAGCCACCAGGGAAGCCCACCCTGGGTCTTGCAGATGCTCCAAGGCACATGCATAGCTGCCCGCTGGGCCCTGGGGTAAGGGATGGGTAGTGCTTCTGTGCTAAGAGCTGAGAACAGTTACCCTCCAGTCCTTCAACAGTTGGCAGGCTTCCAGAATAGTCATGTTGGACACATTCTGCCAGTGCAGCTGTCCTCCTGGTGGGAGAGGGACTCCTGTGCTGCCTGCCCTGCCATCTTTCCAGGATCATCTGCAATTGATTTTGATATTGATCTTCTAACTAGACAGTTTGCTAAACTTTAATGAAGTTTTTAATACACTTTGGCTTATATAGCAGTCTTAGGTTTACAGAAAGATTGCATAGAGGGTTCCTGTTTAGCCACTTCCCTCCCACCTTGTTTCCCTGTTATTGATATCCTGCATTAATTTGGTACATCTTTTTTTAATTT
>NW_011447849.1:0-625 GCF_000754665.1 Bison bison bison | reverse complement strand
TTCTAACAGACTGAACAAGTCTGAATGTAAATAAGAGACCCACCAATAAGCTGATGACAGGCAGATACACCACTGTCTCCCACAGGAGGCTCTGGAAAGTGAACTGTGAACTCTGGCCGTTTGGCAGCAGCAACATCACCACCTCACTCAGCTTCCCAAGGATCTGCCCAAAGCCAAGCTCCACAGAGGATGGCCGCCCCTCCATGGCATTCACTCATCACGGGTACCGAGTTACCATGGGACCACCAGCCACAGCAAAGCCAACATTCCACATGGAACCCAATCAGCAACCAGCATCCTGGAATGGACAGTATTTAGGGGAAGTAGGGGTCACAGGGAGATTTGTAAATAAAATGTGATTCTGTTGTTTTCTAATGGTAATTTTTCTTTACCTCTTTCTTACAGTGCTTATATCAATATATAATTACAACATAGTGAAATGTGTCAGTCTTTATAGCTTCACAAATCTTTAAAAATCATAAGTTCTACAGTATCTAAAAGTTCAATGTATCAGCATAAATATCAATCATATCCACTGGAACAGAAAAGACATCTCTGTCACATTTCAGTTGAAATATACCCACTTTAAGGCCATGCTGTCTCAATTTCAGTTTTTCCAAACATC
>NW_011447848.1:0-625 GCF_000754665.1 Bison bison bison | reverse complement strand
GCGTGGTGGGGGCACAGCTGGCCCAGGCAGGCAGGGAGCGGGCATGGTTGCCACAGCAGCCGGGCAGGTGTGGGGTTTATGGGGAGACCCTGCTGTCTCTGGCCCCCGGTGCTGACTGTCAGGGGTCTCCTTTGCCTCCTCCAGGCCCGGCGCTGGCCTGGGAGTGCTGGGTGCGCCCCCTTCCCACGAAGGCAGGCTGCTCGGCGCTCCGCTATCATGTCGGTCCAACCAGCCTGGGGGCTTCTAGGGGGCATCGGGTCTGGCTAATCCCTTAATGGGATGTGCTTGTGTGTGTGTGTGTGTGTGTGTGTGCCGAGTGAACACACACAGGCAGATGACAGTCAAGCTGTGCCCAGGGTCACCTCCCCTCCAGGACACTCCGGCACTGTCCCCCTGCTGACCGGCACCCTGCAGTGGGTCTCAAGGCTGGACCCTGGAGTGGCTGTGAGACCAGGACGGCTCCAGGGGCACAGATCGCAGGCCCAGGTGAAGCTGGAGGGAGGAGAGAGCGAGGCACCAGGAAGGGTCAGGAAAAGCTCCGGAGAGGGCCCCCTGAGCTGGGAGAGCCCGGGAAGGCGCCTGTGGTGGCTGTGGGCCTGCACCCCACCCTGGGCTGTCTCACTGC
>NW_011447847.1:0-625 GCF_000754665.1 Bison bison bison | reverse complement strand
TTTTTTGTTTTTTTTTCGTTTTTAATGTTAACTGTTAATGAAGAGTGGGTTGTCAACCTCAGTACCTCATATTCTCTTACCTGGTCTCCTCTTCTAGCTTTAGTTTTTTTTTGGCATTTAGTTTTTTTTCAGCTCTTTGAAACACCTGTGTTTCAGGATGTATACAGAAAATATATTCTGTATACATCTCGCTGGCACCTCCAAGCCTTCCATCCAGACTGCATCCACGTTATAGCTTTCTAACTACTTTTTCCATTACCTTAACCAAACTCTTCTTATTAATTAGAAAGACATAATTTCCTCCTTCAACCTATCATCCCACAACCACTCGCCTTGGGTCTTCCCTGGTGGTCCAGTGGCTAAGACTCTGCACAAAGACTACTCCCCTTTTATGCCCTAAAGTAGTAGTCACATCTCCTAGTAGTAGTCCCTTCATGGCTACATAAAGATTACTTTGGCCTTACATATTTTAGGGCTTCCCCCATGGCTCAGTGGTAAAGAATCCACCTGCAATGCAGGAGCTGTGGGTTCAATTCCTGAGTGGGGAGGAAATGGCAACCCACTCCAGTATTCTTGCCTGGGAAATTCCATGAACAGAGGAACCTGGTGGGCTACAGTCCATAGG
>NW_011447846.1:0-625 GCF_000754665.1 Bison bison bison | reverse complement strand
TTACTGTTTATTAATCCGCATGGCAGTACATGGCCACCAACAGATCATGACTCACCTGTGTTCAGCTTCCAGCTGCTGGAGAAAAACTCCTTTTTCCTCTGCCTAGGTCCTTTAAAAGTCCAGGCTGACACTTTCAGGTCAGAGCCCCACTCATGAGCCAATCAACTGTGGCCTGCAGGGCTGACTATGTAATTTGTCCAACCTGATGCCAAATGGAAAAAAGCAAGGGAAAGTGCCATTAACAGTACATAGAAAGGCTCTTCCTTTCTTCTCCCATCTCTCAAATTATCACAGTGTGTTTTATTTTCTATTTAACACCAGTCTAAGTAAAGAAAACTCTAAATTTTAAATTATCAGTGTGAATTTTACCACTCATCTCTGGATCATGCAATGCCACTTTTAAATGGTAATATCAGAGCATTTAACTCACATGCAGAACCACTGAAATTACATAACTAGTATTTTGTGACTCATGGGCCAGAAGAGATAAAGACAAACCAAACTCCTCAAGATTGGAAGGAAGATGAGGGGGTGCGCCAGGTTCCCCCAGAGTGTGGGGGCACAGGATGAGTTGGGAGAGTCAGGAGCCTGGGGTCTCTGCCCCTCCTCCAGCCACCAAGCCCAC
>NW_011447845.1:0-625 GCF_000754665.1 Bison bison bison | reverse complement strand
TTATGTCCTATGGTATGTCTACCTAAAAATAGCTTCTCTGGATTTTTGGTAACTTAAAACTTTTAGAGTTTTGCTAAATTAAATAAAGTAATGGGAATTCACTGAATGTCCAGATTATTTCCAATTGAGATGAAAATGCTGAAACATTAATTGCTAAGCATGTCTGAATTTACCTGCTTTGTCTTATTAGGGAAAATCTAAAGATGTTTGGGTTTATTGAACACGTCTTGTACCACACTGAGAAAAGAGATTATGCTATGAGAAAATGTTTGTTTCTAGAATTTATGAAGTATGTTCATAAGTTTGCTGATCAGGAACTGCTGGTGTGACAATCAGTTCTCTTGCTACTTAATTTTTGCTAGAGATTAAGGTTTTTAAAGAGTTAAAAATTATAATATACATAATTAAATCCTCACGAAATAATTGGAGAAGCATTTCAGTATTCAAGGAAAATAATAAGATGTGTGTTTTTAGTAAAATAAAGTGTGAAGAACGGAAATGCATTTTGTTGAGGGAAAGGAGACTGATGCTGTCCTAAAGCGTCTTAGAGACATTGCGGCTTGGTGTATTGCGTCACGCGGGAAGCAGGTCAAGCAAAAGTGGTGTTAAGCTTCCTTTCTGTTAT
>NW_011447844.1:0-625 GCF_000754665.1 Bison bison bison | reverse complement strand
GCTTTTGGGAAGATCCCCTGATGAACAGCATGGTAACCCACTCCAGTATTCTGCCTGGAAAATCCCCATGCACAGAGGAGCCTGGCGGACTACAGTCCATGGGGTCGTAGAGTCGGGCATGACTGAGTGACTAAACACATTCATAACAGTATTATTCAAAATACCCAGCAAGTAGAAAGAGAAAAACCCTGAGGAAAAACCCAAAAGCCCAGCAATTTGATAAATCGACAAACAAAATGGAGTATATTCATACCACAGAATAGTATTCAGCCATAAAAAAGGGATGAAGCACCAATACATATGCTACAACGTCCCAAAATCTCGAAACCATTACACCAAATAGAACAAGCCATATACAAGGAAGGACAAATATTACATGTTCCCATGGATAGTAAAAGTCCAAAACAAATCCATAGGGACAGGGCCTGGGAAATGAGGAGTAACTGCAGTCTTAGTGGGTATAGGTTTAAATTCGGGGTGAGGAAAATATTTTGGAACTAGAGAGAGGTGGTGGCTGCTCAACGTTTCAATATCTAAATGCCACCACACTGTTCACTACCAGTTCATTTTATGTTCCGAGAATTTCACCTCCGTTTTGTTTTATAAAATGGCGGGAGGTGAGAGG
>NW_011447843.1:0-625 GCF_000754665.1 Bison bison bison | reverse complement strand
GGGTTGGCCACCACCAGGGCCCGACAAAGGCCACGGTAAGAGGAGGAACTGTTTCTTCCTTGAGTATTCCTCCAAAAAGGAAAACAGTCTCCCAAGAAGTCCCCCTGCAAACTGCCCATCACAGCTCATGATGAACTTGGCTTCTATATCCTTCCTTCAATCAATAAGGAAAACGGGATTACCTTTACTGGTTTAGACGGCTTAAGCAAATCAGAGTTGTTAAGCAAGCAAGAAAGGGAGGATTTATTTGGGATATGGAGCAAAATGGGCCGCTACAGACTCCAACTCAGCCCTACAGACGGCCAGCCTACACGCGGTAGGCAGCAGAGAAATAACCCAGTTGACCTGTCTTTCCCCTGCTGCCCCAAAATGTCTAGGTCCTGTTTTCTGGTTTAAAATCAAGGGTTGTCATTTAAAAGTTACATGTTACAGAAAGCAAAAATTTTTTAAATACCTTCAAAAGTCTATGCAGCCACCCTAGCACTGAATCAATAGAGAAATAGCTAAGTAGTGACTGCTTTAATGAAGCCTCATATTATCAAATTGTGGTTTTAAAGAACTTCCAGAATGTAAAATAAATGCAACCCAGATGTTCTCTAAAAAAAAAAAAAAAAAAAAAAAAAAG
>NW_011447842.1:0-625 GCF_000754665.1 Bison bison bison | reverse complement strand
TGATGCTTGGCAGCTAAGTATGTCTCCAGAATTGCCTCGCCTGAAGCAGGCTGCCTCGCCTGAAGCAGGCTGCCTCGCCCCAGCTTAGGTCTGCATCCAAGCCTGGTGGGCGTGGGAGCATGGAGTCCCAGCCTCTTGCCTTGACCGTGGACATCTCTAAAGGGGCTATCCCCGCCCCATAGCCTCCCACGAGGTCAGCCGAGGCCTCTGTTGCAGCCTGCTCTCTGCCCCGTCCTGCATCCCTCACTCTCTCACAGGTCTTCTCCCCTGCGTGCAAATCTCCACTTCGGAGTCTGTCTCCTGGAGAACCCGACTGAAGGCCGTTGGTACTGAGAACGGTGCCGGGGAGAAAATTGTAAATTGGGATTTTGGAGCTGGGCAGTAGGTGGTGGGTGAAGACACTGGCAGCTGACTGTGGCGACTGTTAAAACATTAGCCGGTGGGGAGCCGGGCTGGGGTCCTGCGCTGGTGTGTATCTCAAGTGGTTGCCATCCGGTGGGGAGAGTCAGTGCAAGGGCTACGGAATCGGGTGCTGTTCCTGGCTGTGGTCAGTGGATGGGAGAGAGAGTGGCAGCCTGATTGCTCATCGATTTAAGACGAAGTGTGGGGTGGTGGCAGCAGAAGC
>NW_011447841.1:0-625 GCF_000754665.1 Bison bison bison | reverse complement strand
CAACAGGAATATAAATGGACAGAAATGTTAAGAAATGACAAATCAGATTAGCTCAGAAATAGAAAGATTTAGAATACAATCATTATTTTATCAAATTAACAAACAAAACCCATGATTAAGAAGTGCTGCATTCTCCATGAAAACTGACATTTTCCAGTCCTATGGCCACTGCTGGTTTTCAAACTTGCTGACATATTGAGTGCAGCACTTTAACAGCATCATCTTTTAGGATTTCAAATGACTCACTGGATTTCCATCACCTCCACTAGCTTTGTTCCTTGTAATGCTTCCTAAGGCCTGCTTGACTTCCCTCTCCAGAATGTCTGGCTCTAAGTGAGTGATCACTTCATCATGGTTATCTGGGTCATTATGACCTTTCTTATATAGTTCTTCTATATATTTTTATCACCTCATCTTAATCTTTTCTGCTCCTGTTAGGTCCTTACCACTTCTGTCCTTTATCTTGTCCATCCTTGCTTGAATTGTTCCCAAATCTTGTGTTCATTCTAGAGGTGTTGTAGGTCTTCATAGAACCAGTCAACTTTAGATTCTTCAGCACCAGTGATGGGACATAGTCTTGGTTTACTCTGATGTTAAGTGGTTTGCCTTGGAAATGAACTGAAAT
>NW_011447840.1:0-626 GCF_000754665.1 Bison bison bison | reverse complement strand
TTTTTTTATGTCACACTAAATTACTATTATGTCTTCTACAAAACAAGGTGTGGGGTAGGTAGGGAAATGATTTTGTGATATATAAAAACAAACATCTGCAGTTTACAATCCCCTATCCAGGCCTAAAAGTTAAAAATCGGGTTTAATTACATTTTATCTTGGTAACAAATAACTACTTTCTCTTGATTTCCTTCAATAAACTACTGATTTTATAGACAGAATGAGCTGAAACCAGTTGTTTTTGAATTAGAAAGGCACTCTTTAGCATCCACAGAAATCAAAATGCTAAATGCTATGAACTATAACTGATAATATTTGCATACATTAACCATGGCTTCAGTAAGATTTGAACACAAGCTAGCTGTAAAACTCAACTTCAATCACAGAAGGAATATGTTCCTGATAAACACTGTATAACCTAAAAGTAAAACTGGCAGATAGTTGTGAGATGAGCAAAAGTACAAAACTTACAAAACTAAGTAACCAGCTTTACTCTCCTTTCTTTTTCCCATAGACGGAAAGAAGCTTCAAGAGACCCACACAACCCTGGCAGGAAACCCAGCGGCACTGATGCATATGTGTGGCTAAAACATTCCCAAAGCCTGAATACAGATCGGAAGAGCACA
>NW_011447839.1:0-626 GCF_000754665.1 Bison bison bison | reverse complement strand
TAGGGCTCTGCTGGGCAATTTTCCTGTTCACGTACCAATGACTGGAATGATTTAGTGATATTCAGCTGAAGGCTGACCTGGTCTGGAAGAGTCAAGAGACTTTATTCACACACCAGCATCTTGATGGGGATGTCTTGAAAGTTTAGCTCACCTCTGCCTCTCTCCCTCCATTTAGCTTCAGGGCCCTCTATGAGATATATCCAGTAGGATAGCTGGATTTCTTACCTGGCCACTCAAGATTCCCAAAGCCTTAGAAGGCAGTCACTAGCCTCTGTTCAAGGACAGGCCCAGAACTGGCACAGCACCAGTTCAGCTGTGCAGTTTTGGTCCAAGAAGTCACAAGTTGACCCCCTTTAAGGAGAAGCCAAACAGATTCCACCAATTGGTAGGAGCAGCACCAAAGAATTTATGACCGTCTGGTGGTTTATCACTAAGTCATGTCTGACTCTTGTGACGCCACAGAATATAGCCCGCCAGCCTCCTCTGTCCATGGGATTTTCCAGGCAAGGATACTAGAGTGGATTGCCATTTCCTTCTCCAGAGGATCTTCCTGATCCAGGAATCGAATCCGGATCTCCTACATTGCAGGTGGGTTCTTCACCAACTGAGCTATAAGGGAAGCCCCC
>NW_011447838.1:0-626 GCF_000754665.1 Bison bison bison | reverse complement strand
TTTTTTTTTTTTTTTTTTTTTTTGGCTTTTTTTGTCGGAGGCAATGGGTTTCAGACTGGAGTTTTTAAATTGATTCCTTTAAAAATTAGTATTAGAAAATGGAGATGTTTCATATGAAAATCCAGTTTCTAGGTCCTCTTGAAAGAAATCAGAAGCTTTGACAATTTGGGGCTGCATTCCCAGGTAACACAGCCCCTTTAAATGGCTGTGTTCTGCCCTAAGCTTAGTCCTGGGACACTGGAGTCTGTGACGCTTATTCAAAGATGCTGTGATTCAAATCTTCCCAGGCACACCCTTTAGATAATCCCAGGTTGAAACAATAATTCAACTCAGACCACAATGGTAAGGATGATTTTCCATTGCCAACTCTTTTATTTTTTGCCACTAGTATGAAGACTAGAGTATGAGGCTAAGTAAACGCTTAATGAAATAAATGAAATGGTGCGCTGGAAACAACACCCACCAGCCCGCATGCACAGTCACTCAGTCGTGTCCAGCTCTTTGTGGCCCCATGGACGGTGGCCCACCAGGCTCCCATGTCCACGGGATTCTCCAGGCAAGAACACTGAAATGGGTAGCCACTTCTTTCGCCAGGAGATCTTCCCAACCCAGGGATCAAACCTGCG
>NW_011447837.1:0-626 GCF_000754665.1 Bison bison bison | reverse complement strand
GAATACTGGAGTGGGGTGCCATTTCCTTCTCCAGGGGATCTTCCCGACCCAGGGATTGAACCCAGGTCTCCCACATTGTAGGCAGCTCCTTTACCGTCCAAGCTTGTATGTCCTAACTCTGCCCAAATAGAGCTTGATCTGTTTGAACAAGCCTCTAAGAAGTCCAGCCTTACGTGTATACTCTTGCTCATTTCTATTCCTTTCACTATACTGGATCGTTAGGAAGAATCTCTCCCCTCCAGCCTATCAACTTTAAAAAGGGCTTTCCTAGACTCTCCTTCTTGCTCTAGAAGACTATCATTTTAATATTTTAAAGTTGTTTTTAATTTTAAAACGCTTCATATTTTAATACCAAGTAAAAAGTGCACGTTATAATTGAAATTGGTAAGTTTCGATTGTGTTCCTGTTGTTCCTCAGAGATCATCAGAATAAAGAGGTGGGCACAGACATTGGTTTTGAAATTCCTACCCCATTATCACCATAGTGACTTAGCTGGCTTTATTTTATATTTAGACTTCTGAGGAAGATATTGTTTAAAGAAATAACTTTACTGTTTTTATTTAAAAGAATTAAAAAAAAAAAAGTTTTAAATCACAACACAAGACTCAAAGAATCTGCCACCACCT
>NW_011447836.1:0-626 GCF_000754665.1 Bison bison bison | reverse complement strand
GGCTTAAAAGTAGAGAGAACCAATTATAAACTATGATTACACCAAGAGGGACCCCAAAGGTGGGGCTTTCTGAATGGAATGAAGTGAAACAGAAAGTACATATGAATACGTTTGTGTTTAAGCTAGCTGAGTCATCAAAGGCCTATAGCAAATCTAACCCATGTCATTTATGTCTCAGAGAATGCTGTCCTTTCCTTAAAGGTTTAGAAAGATTAGCTCAAATGCCCACTTAAGGACACATGGAAAGTTTCACCACTCCCTGTACATTTCTTCAGTTTCTCAGGAAACTTACATTTCAAGCACTTAATGGCTGCCATATTGGACAATGCAAGTCGAGGCCACACTAAAATTTATCTATTTGATATTTTGTTTCCCAAAGTCTTTTCCCTGAGAAAAATGTAAAGGCCCTGGTATTCTGTGGGACATCCTGGCCTCTTGATATCGAATTGTTTCTCTCTCTTCTCTTCTTCCCCTGTGTCTCAGGAGCAAATGAGAAAGAAATAAGACAGAAACAAATCCATCCAATTTAATTATGTAGAGCAAGTCAGCCTTCTCTAGCCCTTAGCTTGAATCCCAGAATCTCCTTGAAATACTGGCAGTTCTTAATTTGCACAGCACTGCTGTGT
>NW_011447835.1:0-626 GCF_000754665.1 Bison bison bison | reverse complement strand
TGACTAGACGGACCTTTGTTGGCAAAGTAATGTCTCTGCTTTTGAATATGCTGTCTAGTTTGGTCATAAATTTCCTTCCAAGGAGTAAGCATCTTTTAATTTCAGTCACCATCTGCAGTTATTTTGGAGCCCCAGAAAATAAAGTCTGACATTGTTTCCCCATCTATTTCCCACGAAGTGATGGGACCAGATGCCATGATCTTAGCTTAGCAGTTCATAATTAAACAGACTCAGAAGTTAAGCATCATGAAGCTCACCCTGAATGCTTAAACAGTAAAATGCATCCAAAATTTAATTTGATGTTTCTGTAATAATCTGACTTCAAAGAACACATTCTTTATTTGTTAAAGCCCAGAGTAGTTTGTAAATGTCCCCCTAAGAAGCAGACCTCCAGCACGTTCTTAATTAAGTTCATTAAGTGATATATTTGAGAGGAAACACAAATTCTTATCCACACAATGAATAGTTCTTTATTAAATGTTGAACGATGAGCTCTAGAAACAAATATATGTAAGTAGACTAAAAATGGAATATTTCCTATTCTAGAGGCCCAATATTATGGTAAAATAGTTAGGTCTGTATAGATAAATTTCTGACTCACAGAAAATAGCTCTTTCAGAGCAAGC
>NW_011447834.1:0-626 GCF_000754665.1 Bison bison bison | reverse complement strand
TTGAGCACATGAAGCATTAGACAGGATTCTTTCCATAGCAAGCCACTTAAAACCCAACAAAACTGGCCTAAACATATAGGGAAGCCATTGAGTGCTGTAATAAGAAGTCCAATAATAAGGACTAGATGGGCCTTAATTCAAGGACTTCAGTGAATTAACTAGGCCTGATTTTCTACATCTCTGAACTTGGCTTTTTTTAATGCATTGTCTTCACTCTGAAGTAAAGTCTCCTTGGTTTCTAGATAGCTATTATTGCCTCAGGATTCATACTTTTTCAGCTGCACATCCACAAAATGGAACTTTCCTCTGCTAACAGATAAACAAGTATTTGGGGCCTGCTCACTGCCCAAATTAACTTGCAAGTAAACGGCCCGCCCCCACCCCCCATCAATTACTCTAGTCAAAGAGGTGTGAAATGTTGATTGACTTAAACCAACCCCAAACTAATCAGTGAAGCTAAGGGTAAGGAAAACCTCAACCAAACCACACGGCTTGAAATGTAAGATAAGATGGTTCCCCAAACAGGTAGGGGCTTCCCTTGTAGCTCAGTCGGTAAGGAATCTGCCTGCAGTGCAGGAGACCCGGGTTCGATCCCTGGGTTGGGAAGATCCCCTGGAGAAGGAAAT
>NW_011447833.1:0-626 GCF_000754665.1 Bison bison bison | reverse complement strand
TAAGTCCCTTTTAAATAAAACTGTTCTCTTTTCCCTATGTTTCTCCTCTAAAGAGACATAAAGAATGTCACATATAAATTTAAATAAATAAAATTCCCAAATGCAAAGAATAATGATTTGTAAACAAGAGACGTTTCCTGACATAGCCATAATTAAAAACCAAATGATGTAAATCTATCTTGCAATTCCATAATACAAAAAGAATTAAATGGTACCTCCTCCTAAGTATCATAAAATTGTCAGATGAGGAAGACTGTAATGGTATTAAAAATAAGATTTCTCTAGGTTTTCAAGTATGAGATACATGTGATAATTCATAGTAATATGCCTTCTGGTAGGTGCTGAGGGTAAAAGATGAAATAAGCCACACAACATTGTAAATCAGCTATACTGCAATTTTTTTAATGATTAAAAGGGAAAAAAGATGGAATAAGCCAGTCAAGTTCCTTGAATTCCTGTCTTTTAGCTTACATCTCAAGATATCAATTCCTGACAGGACTCCCATCAAAAAAGAATATCTAGACGGACTGCTGCTGCTGCTGCTAAGTCGCTTCAGCCGTGTCCGACTCTGTGTGACCCCATAGACGGCAGCCCACCAGGCTCCCCCGTCCCTGGGATTCTCCAGG
>NW_011447832.1:0-626 GCF_000754665.1 Bison bison bison | reverse complement strand
TCTCGCTACCCCATGGACTGCAGCCCACCAGATTCCTCTGTTCATGGGATTTCCCAAGCAAGAATACTGGAATAGGTTGTCATTTCCTTCTCCAGGGAATCTTCCCAACCCAGGGATCAAACCCAGGTCTCCTGTCTTGGCAAGTGAATTATTTACCACTGAGCCACCAGGGAAGCAACCATTACTGACAGAAGGTGTCTGTTAATCACTATATAGATCTCTAAATAGGGCTGCTTGACATCTTTATAATAAGACAGTTGGTTTTCCCCAGAGCTAGTGATTCAAGAGAACACCATAGAAGCTGTTCATGACCTAGTCTGAGAAGTCTCTGTCATTTCTGCAATATATTATTGGTTATAAAAGGTGACCCTATTCAAAGAGGGAGAGATTACAGGGGAACATAAACATTAAGAGTTGAGAACCATTGGATGCCATCTTCAAAGATGTCTGTCACACTGTTTCCCTTATGAATGATGTAATTGTTTATACATTAGAAATATTAGCCATTTGACCTTTAGTTTATTGTACTGTTTGGGTAAGCATCATAGCAATGACTAAAGTTATATATTAGTTATGAAGATATTATTTCTTTGTATAATATAGTCTGGGCTTCCCAAGTGGCGCTA
>NW_011447831.1:0-626 GCF_000754665.1 Bison bison bison | reverse complement strand
TCACTTAGGAAATTCCAAGTGTTTTAATGAGCTCAATGCCCTGAATGAGCATGAGCTGGTTGGATGGCTCAATGGACATGAGTTTGAGCAAATTCCGGGAGATAGTAAAGGACAGGGAAGCCTGGCGTGCTGCAGTCCATGGGGTTGGGTTGCAAAAAGTTGGACACAACCGAGCAGCTGAACAACAATGGCAGTGCCCTGAATGGGGACAAAGACCAAACATATATGTTTCTTCTTGTAAATCATAATATTACAAACAGTGAAGGTCTGTGCTTAACTCTGTGCCAGGTGTTGTTTTAAATGCTTACGTGTATCAACTCCCTTGAACCCTCAGACATCCTGGCTCCAGTTTGCAGAAAGGAAACTGGGGGGTCAGAGGGGTTAAATCACTCAACTGAAGGCACACTGTTTGCAGGTAAACAAGCCGGGCCTTGAACTAGGGCATATGGCCTCCCTGTCCATGCTCATGGGCACAATGTACTGCCTCTTGAATACGATCTTCCTGGAGCTAGGATGTCTTTGATGCAGGAAAATATTAATATAAACCAGAGAGAATTATGGAGGAAACTGCTGCTGCTGCTGCTGCTGCTGCTGCTAAGTCTCTTCAGTCGTATCTGACTCTGTGC
>NW_011447830.1:0-626 GCF_000754665.1 Bison bison bison | reverse complement strand
GGGTTGGCCACCACCAGGGCCCGACAAAGGCCACGGTAAGAGGAGGAACTGTTTCTTCCTTGAGTATTCCTCCAAAAAGGAAAACAGTCTCCCAAGAAGTCCCCCTGCAAACTGCCCATCACAGCTCATGATGAACTTGGCTTCTATATCCTTCCTTCAATCAATAAGGAAAACGGGATTACCTTTACTGGTTTAGACGGCTTAAGCAAATCAGAGTTGTTAAGCAAGCAAGAAAGGGAGGATTTATTTGGGATATGGAGCAAAATGGGCCGCTACAGACTCCAACTCAGCCCTACAGACGGCCAGCCTACACGCGGTAGGCAGCAGAGAAATAACCCAGTTGACCTGTCTTTCCCCTGCTGCCCCAAAATGTCTAGGTCCTGTTTTCTGGTTTAAAATCAAGGGTTGTCATTTAAAAGTTACATGTTACAGAAAGCAAAAATTTTTTAAATACCTTCAAAAGTCTATGCAGCCACCCTAGCACTGAATCAATAGAGAAATAGCTAAGTAGTGACTGCTTTAATGAAGCCTCATATTATCAAATTGTGGTTTTAAAGAACTTCCAGAATGTAAAATAAATGCAACCCAGATGTTCTCTAAAAAAAAAAAAAAAATGAAAAAAAGAT
>NW_011447829.1:0-626 GCF_000754665.1 Bison bison bison | reverse complement strand
TTCCCTTCTGTCTTTCCCAGCATCAGAGTCTTTTCCAATGAGTCAGTTCTGCACATCAGGTGGCCAAAGTATTGGAGCTTCAGCTTCAGCATCAATCCTTCCAATGAGTATTCAGGATAGATTTCCCTTAGGATTTATTGGTTTGATCTCCTTGCTGTCCAAGGGATTCTCAAAAGTCTTCTGCAGCACCACAGTTCAAAAGCATCAATTCTATGGCAGTCAGCTTCTTTGTGGTCCTGCTCTCACATCCATACACAACCACTGGAAAGACAAAAGCTTTGACTAGATGGACTTTGTTGGAAAATTGATATCTTTGCTTTTTAATACAGTCAAGGTTTGTCACAGCCTTCCTTCCAAGAAGCAACTGTCTTCTAATTTCATGGCTGCAATCACCATACACAGATTTTGGAGCCCAAGAAGAGAAAATCTGTCACTGCTTCCACTTTTATCTATTTGCCATAAAGTAATGGGACTGAATGACATGATCTTGGTTTTTTTAGATGAGTTTTAAAACTTAACTTAGTTGAGTTTTAAGCTAGCTTATTTACTCTCCTCCTTCATGCTCATCAAGAGGCTCTTTCGTTCCTCTTCACTTTCTGCCATTAGAGTGGTTATCGTCTGCATAT
>NW_011447828.1:0-626 GCF_000754665.1 Bison bison bison | reverse complement strand
CTCTCCCTCTTATCTGGGAGAAATTCAACCTTCCTTTGAAATGGTCATTTGGAAATTACCCGTCTGCTGCTTTCAGCGCAGCAGGCCTGGCTCGCATGCCCTGCCCTCCTCAGTTTTCCCCTTGAGGACAGCCTCCCCAGGTCTGCCAACTCACAGGCCCAGCTGCTTTGCGCTGGGCCTCCTGGTATAGAGTCTGGTGGCACCCCAGGACTGCTTTTGATTTCCTGTGGTGGGGCCCCCAAGTCTTTGGCAGATTGTTAATTAGTCCCCTAAAGATGAGGAAATACTTCCACACACTAGCAAGCAGTACTTGCTTGGTCTTCCCTTTCCTTCCCTCCAGTACACACGGCCCCTGTATGTGTAAGGCCTTGGGTTGGGTATTGTACAAGAGATGGAACTATATAAAAATTGGCCCTGAGAACTCAACACATCAGAGAAAATGAGACAAGTAGACATGTATCTGCAGAAACAACCATCACATTTTCTCATTATTAACGCCGTGCCATTAACACAGTGTGAGGTATACCCAAACTGGATTCCCTTGTGGCTCAGTTGGTAAAGAATCCGCCTGCAATGCAGGAGACCTGGGTTCAATCCCTGGGTTGGGAAGATCCCCTGGAGAAGGG
>NW_011447827.1:0-626 GCF_000754665.1 Bison bison bison | reverse complement strand
GACTCTTAGCGACCCCATGGACTGCAGCCCAACAGGCTCCTCTGTCCATGGGATTTTCCAGGCAAGAGTGCTGGAGTGGGGTGCCATTGCCTTCTCCGATAAACAGGAACTACAATAAAATAAATGCATGGCTTAGGTTCTCCTTAGGAAGGTATCTCTAGGGAAACTCAAGGACAGCTGGATGACAAAAACAAGGATGCTAGGGAAATTTGGGGATTCCCTGGTGGCTCAGAGGGTAAAGTGTCTGCCTGCAATGTGGGAGACCTGGGTTCAATTCCTGTGTTGGGGAGATCCCCTGGAGAAGGAAATGGCAACCCACTCTCCAATACTCTTGCCTGGAAAATCCCATAGATGGAGAAGCCTGGTAGGCTACAGTCCATGGAGTCACAAAGAGTCGGACACGATGGTGAGCTACTTCACTTCACTTAGGGAAATACTCCTCCTCCTCCTCTCCAACACCACAGCTGCAGAAAATAGTAAATATGGTCCAATTTCTAGCCAGATAAACATGAACACTTATACTAAAGGCCTATTTAACTCGTTTATCCAATTTATCATGTTCTGGCTTTCAACAAAAAGTTACAAGACAGGCTAAAAGGTAAAAGATTAACACTGAAGAAACAAAG
>NW_011447826.1:0-626 GCF_000754665.1 Bison bison bison | reverse complement strand
GGCAGGCTACAGTCCATGGGGTCGCAAAGAATTGGACACGACTGAGCGACTTCACTTCCTCTGTCCATGGACTTCTCCGGGCAAGGATACTGGAGTGGGTAGCTGTTCCCTTCTCCAGAGGTTCTTCCCAACCCAGGGATCAAACCCAGTTCTCCTGCACTGCAGGCAGATTCTTTACTTTTGAGTCGCCAGAGAAGCCCCCATAATATCAATAGCTATTATTTGTTGAACATTTTCCATGTGCCTGGGTCTGCAAAGCACTTTTAGAATAATGATGATGTTAATAATAATAAACTCTATTGCATGCTTATGATGTGCTGTGTATTCTGCTAAGTACTTTGCATGTATTATCTCATATACTTCTTACAATAATTGCGTATGACCCAGCAATCCCACTACTGGGCATATACCCTGAGAAAACCATAATTGAAAAAGGCACATGTACCCCAGTGTTCATTGCAGCACTATTTACACTAGCTTGGACATGGAAGCACCTAGATGTCCTTTGACAGATGAATGGATAAAATAGTTGTGGTGTGTTACTACTGGAATACTACTCAGCCATAAAAAGGGATGTATTTGAGTCAGTTTTAGTGAGGTGGATGAACCTAGAGCCTGTTATACAG
>NW_011447825.1:0-626 GCF_000754665.1 Bison bison bison | reverse complement strand
CCCAATTTGCCAACTGCTCTATGATTGTCAGGAGCAGGAGGGAATGGATTGGCTTCCTTTGGCCCCAAGGAGTGGGGTTAAGTAGAAAGTTTCTCCACGGTGGAAAGTACGCGGGGACAGATTTTGCAGTGTGGAGGATACAGAGGAAGGCAGTCTCTCTCTTTTCACCCTTTTGGATGGGTACCATCATCCAGAGGTCTGGCAGAGTGGTGATCAGGGCTGCACAATTTCCGGTGGCCCCTGGTGGCCAGTTCTCAAAAGCTACCCCATCAGGAGCAGGTCCACAGCCTTGTCCCAGTCCCAAGGTTTCTCTTGTACGCTGTGTCCAGCAGGACGGACAGGTGGGGCCACACAGTCCCTCGCTATAGTCCCACTGGCCCAGGCTGGGTCAGCAGAGAGCACAGTGGTCCCAGTGCGCAGCGGACCCCACGGTACAGGCCTCCCAGCCAGCACCACTTCTTCCCCGTCACGTCCCTGTACCCTCCGACTTGTCACCTTGCCAGTTTCTCTGCGAGCGTGTGTGCTAAGTTGCTTCAGTCGTGTCTGACTCTTTGTGACCCCATGGACAGTAGCCTACCAGGCTCCTCTGTCTGTGGGATTTCCCAGGCAAGAATACTGGAGTGGGT
>NW_011447824.1:0-626 GCF_000754665.1 Bison bison bison | reverse complement strand
CCAGTATTCTTGCTTGGAGAATCCCGTGGACAGAAGAGCCTGGTGGGCTACAGTCCGTGGAGTCACAAAGAGCTGGACACGACTGAGCAACTGAGCACACAGCAAGCACTAGTCTCGTTGCGGTTTCCATTTGTGTTTCCTAGTGACCTAATGATGTTGAACTTTTTTTTCACATGCATATTGATAATTTATATATTTTCTTTGGGGAAATGTCCACTCAAGTCCTTTGCCCCTTTTTAAAAAACTTTGTGTGTATTTTTGTTGTTGCATTGGAAGAATTCTTTATATATTCTGGATAATAGACTCTGGTCATATATACGATTTGTAAATATTTTCTAACATTCTTTACATTGTCTTTTCACTTTCTTGATGTATCCTTTGATGCACAAATGTTTTAAATTTTAATGAAGTTCGCTTTACCCATTTTTTTCTTTTCTTGCTCCTGCTTTTGATGTAGCTATGAAACCACTGTTAAATCCAAGGTCATGAAGATGTACCCATGTATTTTCCTCTAAAAGTTTTATTAGCTCTTATATTTAGGTTTTTGATAAATTTTGAGTTAATTTTTGTTTATGGTGTGAAATAAGGGTCCAACTTAATTTTTTTTTTTTTTTTTTGGCATGTGG
>NW_011447823.1:0-626 GCF_000754665.1 Bison bison bison | reverse complement strand
TATAGCTTTCTTTGTTTGAAACGGATCATTCTTTCAAGCTCACTGGGGCACCACCTGCATACATTGTACCTCGACTAGATTTGACAGGAGAGGATGGTCCCGATTTTGGATGTTTTCTCTGAGGCTGAGTTCTCCTTTTACCTCAGAATCTTCGTGCGAAGCTTGCAGAGAGGAGGACGGCATTTCTCATCCTTTCACTCTTCTTTCTGCGCCATTGTCATTTGAACAGCACCACGTGGGGTCTTTGGAATGACATCTACGGTTGGGATTTGAGATCTAAAAATGGAATGGGCTTGATTTTTTTTTCTAAGAATATTTTTTCCTTAAACTTCCGTTGCTAGATTTGTTTTTAATTAAAAAGTAAGATAAGTTACTTGTATGGGATGAAGTGACCAGGAAGGTGTGTAAACAAGCAGGTGTCTGTTCCCCAGCCCCAGCCCTGTCCCCTAGGTGACGCTCAGCCAGGCTGGCCTGCCTATGTCCTGTACCTCGTGTGGCCCGGCGCGGGGCCTCAGAGAGGAGGAGGCCGCGGGTGTGAGTCCTAGAGGAGTGGGCCTGGCGCGGGGCCTCAGAGAGGAGGAGGCCGCGGGTGTGAGTCCTAGAGGAGCGGGCTCGGCGCAGGGCCT
>NW_011447822.1:0-626 GCF_000754665.1 Bison bison bison | reverse complement strand
CTCCAAAAGTGAAGTTGACCAGAAGACTAGCCACAATGTGTGTACGTGTGTGTGTGTGTGTGTGTGTAGGAGGTGCGTGCCCCTTCAAGTGGAGCTCTGACCTTCGGAACATGACCACCGGCTTCTCCCGCCTCCCCTTCAGATTCCTCTTACAGCCCATTCAAACCCAGAATCATGCTGGGAAGCACTGCTGGGAAGTGTCATGACAGCTTCACCAGGTTGACACAGTACAGGGCCAAAGCTTCGACGTCCTAGCTGCATTATTTAGCACTCATTGTAGCTTTGGATGTTTGTGCCAGAATAATTTATGGCAGGACTCTTTGAAAAGAACTTTTTAAGTTAAACCCACTGAAGTTTAGACTGACATGAAGAGATAAAGTAACTTGCTTGGCCTTTCATGCCAACAGTTTGTGGCTAGTGAATTCTGTTCTTTATTTTTGTTGGAGAGAAGATAAGGAGAAAGAGGGCAAAGGTTGGAGTAGAAATAAAGGTTTCTTTTAATCTTGAATTGGATTAAAAAAAACTTACTTCCCATTCTGAGTGTGGTGGAAGACTGCCTTTCTACAGAATCTAGGCAGCTTTAGCCCCATGGTTAAATATTCAGATGCCTGCACCCTGAGTTGGGG
>NW_011447821.1:0-626 GCF_000754665.1 Bison bison bison | reverse complement strand
TATACTCCAGAGCCTAGACTGAGGGATCTAGACTCAGCCAGCATCTCAGCAAACTGGTCCTTTTGTCCTCATCTGCAACTGCTGAGGTTGGACAGCAGAAGCAAGGTAGTTTAATAAATAAAATGTGCCCCCCCACCCCGTCAAGGTAAGTAGTACTAATCCTGACTCCACCAAAACTGTAGCTATGTGATCCTGGATGAATTACTTCACTTCTTAAAGCTTTGCCTTCCTAATAAACACTTTAAAATAGAGTTATAATGTCCTTCACAGAGTTGCTGTGTGATGTAGACAGACTAATAAGAGGATAACATGAGGGTCCCACTCTTGTCCATGTAAGCGTTCAATCTTTGAAAAGTATTGCTACTGATAGAAGCTTCAAGGCATCCCTAGTGGCTCAGATGGTAAAGAATCTGCCAGTAGTGCAGGAGACCCAGGTTCAATCCTTAGGTCAGGAATGTCCCCTGGAGAAAGAAATGGTTGTCCACTCCAGTATTCTTGCCTGGAAAATCCCATGAACAGAGGAGCCTGCTGGGCTACATATAGTCTACGGGGTTGCAAAGTGTTGGACATGACTAAGCGACTGTTTTCTCTTTTATGTATAATCTAAACATTGCACTATTCATAGC
>NW_011447820.1:0-626 GCF_000754665.1 Bison bison bison | reverse complement strand
TGGAGCAGCAAACATAATGCAACAACCTACAGTGGTACTGTTTTTAGTAATGGCAAAAAAGTTTATTTCCAGTCTTAAACATGGCAGATTTCTTTTCCTACTTCTGATTAGGTACAAAAATAAAAGGTGGAAGAAAAAGGATGTGAGGAAATCTGGCCCACAAAAAACTACATGTTTTTTCCTTACATATAGGTTTTTTCCCTTACGGGCATCCTTGGTGGCTCAGACAGTACAGAATCTGCCTACAATGCAGGAGACCTGGGTTTGATCCCTAGGTCAGAAAGATCCCCTGGAAAACGAATTGGCAACCCACTCCAGTATTCTTGCCTGGAGAATTCTATGGACAGAGGAGCCTGGGAGGCTACAGTCCATGCGGTCACAAAGAGTCGGACACGACTGATTGACTAACACTTTCACAACATCTAAACATCTTTCATCTAACATCTTTCACAACTATCTCATCTAAAATGCTAAAGGCAAACTCTTGAGGTCTTCCTCGTCAAAAGTCTTTCTTATCCTTCCCTTTTTCTAAAAAAAATATGTCCAGTTTTTAGCTTCAACTAGAATTTAAATAATTCTAGTATTCTTGCCTGGGAAATCTCAGAAGAGCCTGGCAGGCTACATAC
>NW_011447819.1:0-626 GCF_000754665.1 Bison bison bison | reverse complement strand
GTTTTCTGTTATTATTATTTTTTTTTTTTTTTTGCCCACAAGCCATGTGGGGTCTTATCTCACCAACTAGGAATGGAACCTGTGCAGAGTTCTAACCACTGAGCCGGAAGAGAAGTCCTTAGGAGGGCACTCGGGTTCATAAGGCATTACATTTAAAGCAATTATAGAACAATTGATACAGATAAAAATCATTCACTGGTTTGTTGATTGTGGCGTCGAAACATTTAGAAATAAATTTGATGTTCTAGCAGCTATGACACACTCATAGTGGAAAATATAAATCATCGCATTCATAAATTAGATGCCTATGAATTCACAAAATCCCTACAAATATTAGGACTTAATCAGAAATGTAATTCTCTTTATATTTTAATCATCGCATACGTGTAAAACAAAGACTACTCTTCAACATGTTAGTATGTTTCTGTTAATGGCAAAGCATGCATACTTTGTATGCATGAGTTTGTATGTAGAACTGTCATAAAATCTCTGTTGGAATAGAGTTGTTTTCCAGGTTTGTGTTAGCTTCTACCCATCAACAAGGTGAATCAGCTGGACAAGCACATATATCCCCTCTTTTCTGGATTTCTTTCCCACTCAGGTCACCACAGAGCACTGAGCAGAGT
>NW_011447818.1:0-626 GCF_000754665.1 Bison bison bison | reverse complement strand
CCCTGCCACCTCTGCTTGTAGTGAAGTGGATCCATGAGAACTGGTTGAAAACAAACTGCTTGAAAGCTGTTTAATAGGAAAAATAGGACAGAGTGTTCAGTATTGCAGTGGAATTAGAATAAACATATTGTACTAGCTTGCTAAAACTCCTGTAACAATGCACCACTATGTGGCTTAAACAGAAACTTATTGCCTCAGTTTTGGAGGCTGCAAGTCCAAGGTGTTGGCAGGTGTGGTTTCTCCGAGGTTGCTCTGCTTGGCCTGTGGGTGGCTTCTTTCTCGCCATGTCCTTATAGGGAGGACATCCCACAGGGTATCCTCACTGGGTCTTCTGTGTGCGTGTGTCCCTGGGGTCTCTTTGGGTCCAAACCTCTTCTTATATTGGATTCCCATCCATCCCAAAGACTTCATTTTAGCTTATCACCTCTTTAAAGGCTCTCTCTCCAAGTACAGACACATTCTGAGGGACTATCGGTTGGGACTTCAACATAGGAATTGGAGGGGACCTGACTTATCCAGTTGGGGCTCACTTTCCTGGTGGCTCAGTGATAAAGAATCCATCTGCCAATGCAGGAGATGCAGGTTCGATCCCTTGGAGGACCCCAGGGACGGGGGGGCCTGGTGGG
>NW_011447817.1:0-626 GCF_000754665.1 Bison bison bison | reverse complement strand
GAGTGATTTCATTATCTTTATGGCTGGTTTCTGGTGAAGCCCAAGACTTCTTGCTGTGTCCTCAGACAGCAGAGACGCTGAGGAGCTCTCTCGGGCTTCTTTCACAAGGGCATTAATTCCATTCATGAGGGCTCCACCTCCATGACCTAATTACCTCCCAAAGGCTCCATCTCTTAATATCACCTTGGGTTTTAGGATTTCAAAATAAGAATTTGAGGGGAACACAAACATATAGACCGTAGATATCTTGAACTTGAAGAATGTCTCTTCTTTGATTTTTAAAAACTAGCAAAAGCTTCTATATGGTTTTACACACTTTCTTAGTTATCCTGAAAATCAAATACCTTTTATAACTGGAGAAAGGAAGCGTCTCTTTTGTTCAGTCTGGGAAAGCTCTATGGAGGGATGGTGTGGTTAAAGAGGAACTTGAATGTTGCAATAGAGATTGGTGAGCTGAGAGGGAAAGAAAGCATTCTTCATAGAGTAAGTGTGTAGAGTAGGGTTCAATATGGAAGCAGAAAGAAATAGGCAAGGAGGTTTAAATTAAAATCTAGATTGATTTTTTTTTATTCTACTGCCAATGTTCCTAATTGATGCACTCCTTTTTTTGGCAGTAAAAAATTTCT
>NW_011447816.1:0-626 GCF_000754665.1 Bison bison bison | reverse complement strand
GCTTTTCCCCTTTACAGAAAAACACAAATGTATAATAATTTAAACATACCTAATATGAAAGAACAATAACCATTTTCCTAGTCCCATGCAAAAGAAATGTACAGAACAACAATTAAAATTTAAAGATTGTGAGTCTGTAATTAACAACCCATAGATGCCTCTGAGCTGAGTTTCTGTTTTAAACACTAAGTCATGGTGCTAGGCCTCAAGTTTCCTCAACTTCAAATTAAGGGTACTTAAAATTCTTTTTTCTTTTTAAACGAATTTTTATGTTAAAAGAAATATGCACAAATATGACTGACACCTAAATTCTATTCCTTTGCAGCTTCTCTATCAATTCTCTATGAATTAGATGAGGATGTACAAGCTCTTTTCGAGGGAAACATATCCGTCTTCAACTCTTGAGGATGAGAGCCTTTAAAATGGTGACGTGGACATAAATACGCTCTGGGTGTGAGATGCTGTGAGTGTGACTCATGGTGGTCTTACATTGTGAGCATGACTCACGGTGGCCTTACATTGTGAGCGTGACTCACGGTGGCCTTACATTGTGAGCGTGACTCACGGTGGCCTTACATTGTGAGCGTGACTCACGGTGGCCTTACATTGTGAGCGTGACTCACGGT
>NW_011447815.1:0-626 GCF_000754665.1 Bison bison bison | reverse complement strand
TATCCTCTGTCCATCCCTTTAACCACCTGTGCATCCATCCATGCGCACATCTGTCATTCCATCTACCTATCTATCCATCTACCTATCCATCCATCCATCCATCCATTCTTCATCCAACCAACCATCCACCCATCCATGCATCCATCCATTCATCTGTCCATCCATCCTCCAACCATCCATCCATCCAACTGTTTGCTTGCTTGTTTAAGCCTTGCCAAGTGCCTGAGTTCAATAATAAAACAAGGGCCTTGCCTTTCAGCAGCTCCTGCTTGTTTTGAGAATATCACACCCAGACCCCTATCCTTATCCCTCCCTTCCTGTACACTGTGGACTTAAGCTACTGAGACAGAAAGTCAGTGCAGGTGAATATGATGTAAAATCAGTGTAGAAAAGTGAAGAGGGAGCTGACGGACATAATGAAAACCAGGTGGTGTGTGTAATAAGCATCACGCTTGTGGTTCATATCTGAGTGCTCACTGTGGCCCAGTGCCGGGGTCCAGCCCCAGCTGATCCAGGGTATTCGAAGGAGAGATGGCATAGGCGAGGATCAGGAAACAACTGCTTAATTAAATGTTAATTAAGGATATAAAGAGTAATAGAATGAGGATAGCTCAGTAGGAAAATTC
>NW_011447814.1:0-626 GCF_000754665.1 Bison bison bison | reverse complement strand
GCACACATTTGTTCTGCATCATCTTTGGTGCTTCCTCTTCATTTATATCCAGAGGATTCTAACTGCTCCGGTGTGCATTGCTTTGCAGAGAGTCATAGATTTCTATTTGTTTACTCGGGGTCTTGTGCTATTGAGGGGTGTAAGAGAACTGGCTATTTAGTAAAACAGGGCACTGTAACTCTGACTCGGGGACCAGTGAATTCTAAATGAGGGTAGAATAAATCGCACCAGGTATATCTTATTTCATTCCCTAAACAGAGGAAGCCAGAAAGATAGATGGGAGGCTAGTTATGCATATGTGATGGTTCATCCTTGAGCTGTCTCACCCTGCGGGAGGTCACGCAGGCGGCAGGTGAGCTCCAAGTAGCTGCCTTCCAAGTGGACCACGAGGGGGGCCGCAGAGGAGTCGGTGCGTGCTCCCGGGGGCCAGCTTGCCCTGGTCACTCCTCGGCATTGCCCCTTCTCTGTAAACACTGAAAGAACGGTCCTTGGTGGTATTAACCACCAGTGCGTGGCTGGTGGTCAACCCAACCTTAGCCAAAGCCCTGACTGATACACAGCCATGGAGGAGGCAGACTGAGAATCTCAGAGATTTAGGAGCACGGCAGCACCAATCAGGTTTTCTG
>NW_011447813.1:0-627 GCF_000754665.1 Bison bison bison | reverse complement strand
GACCTCGAGGTCGCTGTTCAGGGACTCGTGGCCCCTCCGCCAGTCTCCCCTTTGTGAGGTGGGGCAGGGTCAGGGTGCCCCGCGTGAAGGCTGCGCTGGGCTGAGGCCCTGCTGCCCAGCCTTGTCCGTGCTGCCTCAGTGCCCCTGGGGCTGGCTGCTGGAGTTGTTTTCCGTGGACCCAAGGTGGGCAGCAAGAGCTGGGGTGTTGTAGAGTCCGTGTGGGTGCCAGCCTCCCTGAGCAGTTGTCTTGCCCCGCACCCAGGATGTTACTCGGCTACGTCTGGAGGCTGGGCCAGGGAGCCCGGGAAATGTTCAGCTTTGAAAAATGGACCTTCACAGCTCATTAGGCGTCCGTCGCGTGGCCGGGTGCCTCGGGCGGCTGGGGAGGAGGAGGACGCCGTGGCGTGAAATCACCGGGGTATTTAAAGGCTGCTCTGCATGCCTGACCAGCGCCTTCAGCTGCCCAGCGCAGCAGTGCCTGGCCAGCCAGGCGTTCAGGTCAACCGTGTGGCTGGCGGGGTGGCGCCCAGGCTGTGTGCACCAACGTCATCCCGGCCAGACCCTCCTGGTGGCTTCTGTCTCCTGGCAGCCACTTCTGACCCGGGGCCTGTTTCTCCCCCCGCCCCG
>NW_011447812.1:0-627 GCF_000754665.1 Bison bison bison | reverse complement strand
TTCCAGTCCGGCGATGGGAAACACATCAACCTCCGTTATGGATGTGGAAGGATAATGGGAGTTCTTGCCACTGACACTGTTCGGGTAACATGGGAACCAGGGCCTCAGTCAGGTCTGGTCCTGGGAGCAGCCAATGCCTGCAAAATAGATGCACTACCAGCTGGGAGGGACTGTCTTTCTGAAAATCCCCTAGTGGCTGGCCACCTGCCCAGCAGGGCCCTGTCCCTGGGGAGACAGCTCCCCTGCTGACACACAAACTCCCAAAACAACGAACCCCAGAGAGGGGCTTGGGGTGTGGACTTGCATCTCCATTACCCAACGTTCATTTTGCTGGAGCAGGAAGAAGGGGCAATAAAGCACCCCCTTTTATATTCACAGGCTCTACAGGGCACTTTCATGGTAATAACTTGTTTTATCCTGCAATATCCCCAGGCAGGAGATACTATTAGTAGCTCAGGATAAAGACGAGGGACATGAGGTGCACAGAGCGAGAGCCTTGCCAAGGTCACATATTTTTTAAGTGGAGCTTCACTGATCTTCAGGACTCAAGTAGATGTAGGTTTGGGGAGAGGATAAAACTGATCTGGGGCCCCTGGGGCAGCACAGGGCTTCAGGTATCCAGGCAGG
>NW_011447811.1:0-627 GCF_000754665.1 Bison bison bison | reverse complement strand
GGAGAATTCCACAGACTGTACAGCCCATGGGGTCACATAGAGGCGGACATGACTGAGCAACATGCACTTTCACTTGCATCAAAACTCTGAAAAGAGAAGTAAAGGATATGGTTTGAAGAGAAATGGGGTTGAGAGTGTGGTAGCTGAAGGATTATGTAGCATCAAGATTTGTTGTTGTTTGTGCATATTTCCTTTTTTTAAAATGGATATTCTTAGCTGAGAAAGATCCACCTCTACAGGGTTTAATTTATTTGCTTGTAAACTAAGGATAACAAACTATTAACTTCACAGAGTTTTTGTGAGGATTAAATCCCTAAATATGTATAAAATGCTTTGACTAGGGCTCATTTAGGGAAAGATCTCAAGAAGTTCAGCTATATAATAACTCCTAGTAGATGTGACAGACACACCCCAGGGCACCCCTGATGTGCCTCTGTGTGTGTGTGTGTGTGTGTGTGTGCGCGCACGCTGTGTATCTGTGTGCTGGTGTCATTGTTTAAGTCATGTCTAACTCTTCGCAACCCCATGGACTGTAGCATGCCAGGATCCTTTGTCCAAGGGATTCTCCAGGCAAGAATACTGGAGTGGGTAGCCATTCCCTTCTCCAGGGGATCTTCCCAACCCAAG
>NW_011447810.1:0-627 GCF_000754665.1 Bison bison bison | reverse complement strand
GGCAACCTACTCCAGTATTCTTGCCTAGAGAATCCCATGGACAGAGGAGCCTGGCAGGCTACAGTCCATAGGGCCACAAAGAGTCAGACACGACTGAAGAGACTTAGCACACGTACACATGTGCCCACATATCACCACATTTCTAAATTTCAAGTACCTTATGCAGCAGATGTTATAGAAGGAAACAGAGACTTAGATCGGGCAGTGTCCCTAGGTCTCACACCTAGTAGGTGGCATGGAAGCGGATAAGGAGATAGCATTAAAAGCAAAGGTGTCGCTGCTACATTTAAAATGGATAACCAACAAGGTCTACTGTGTAGCACAGGGAACTCTGCTCAATGTTATGCAGCAGCCTGGATTGGGGGTGGGGTTGGGAGAGAATGGACACATGTATATGTGTGTCTGAGTCCATTTACTGTCCACCCGAAACTATCACAACATTGTTAATTGACTATACTCCAGTATAAAAGAAAAAGTTAAAAAAAATAAACAAAAAGGGGTCAACTCCAGTGGCTCCTGCCTTAACGACCCAACCAGAAGTGTCTGGGATGGCTGGGGTGGACATCGTCTCCCTGTCCAGAGAAGCAGCAGCATTTCTTTCTTGTCCTGGTTACACCCGATCACCAT
>NW_011447809.1:0-627 GCF_000754665.1 Bison bison bison | reverse complement strand
GCATGGCTTCATGGCGGGAGACATGGGCTAAGAACAGAAGCGGGTTATGGGCAGGCCATCACGTGGTTGAGTGGCAGGCTTTCTAGAGGTGCCCAGGGGCATCTGTGAGAGAAGGCCCCTGGCTCTATCTGCCGACCGCCAGAGACGAGCAAACGCCTGCAGTAGGGCCTTGGAGCCCACACCTTGTCAGATACCTGTTTACCATCTCCTCCGTCCTCTCTTCAAACTAGGCTTCGTGCAGTTGAAGGGGAGGAAAATAGCAGGCTTCCTGGAACTTTTCAACAGAAGCACTCATCAAGGCAGCAGAGCACACTGAGAACTGAAATTTCTTTGAGATCCTGTGTTCTATTGTTGAAATTCACGTTGAAGTAGCATTTCATGCCCCCTCTCCATGTTTCCACAATTTTGTCTTGTGTATTTCGCTCCTCAGGCATGCCAAGTGGCCTGCCTCCTCCCCTCGTGCCCTCCAGCCACACCAGCCTTTCCCAGGCAGCAGCCATGGAGGGTCCCCGGCGCAGGCAGAGCGGTTCTCATGCTGGGCTCCCCAGCCAGCCGGGCACACCTCCCTCAAGCGGCAGCCGACTCTATTAAGCAAAATCTTCAGATGTCCGGGTCGCAGGGCGGTGG
>NW_011447808.1:0-627 GCF_000754665.1 Bison bison bison | reverse complement strand
CAGTGGCTCTGAATGGTCCTGATCTTGATGCACGTGCGCCCATCCCCAGACATGCCCGCTCCCGTCACCCCATCCTGGTAAACTTCATGGCCTTCCAGTGCTTGGCTTAAGTCATCCCTGACCCCTCTCTCTGCCCTACTCCCTGATGACTGCACCCCTAGGCCACAGCCACGTCTCCCTGCTTCTCTATCACCTGTGCCTGGGCGACACAGGAGCCTCTATCCAGGACTCCCTAGCTGCACCTTCCCTCTTAGAGTCTGCTCTGTTCACAGACCCTCCCCCAGTGCAGTCTCCACGAGCAGCTCCTCTGCTTGAATCCTTGGTCACTTGGAGCCACTGGATCTGTTCTGAAATCTTTCATATGCCTGCTAGTGGGGCTGGGGCCCCTGTTGGATCTCAGGCTTTGCAGTCAGAGCTGGCTTCTGCCTCCTCCCTCCCAGGCAGAATCACTGCCCTCCTGCTTCCTAAAGCTCCTCCCCGCTAGCCGAGAGAACATGCTTCTTGGTTTTGTGCACCCAGGCTCTTTTATCCAGAATATGCTTCCTTTACTCCTCGAACTCCCGCCTTTCTTTTTGTGTTAATAAATTGGCTCAGATGATTAAAAAAAAAAAAAAAAAAAGCCACTTT
>NW_011447807.1:0-627 GCF_000754665.1 Bison bison bison | reverse complement strand
GGGGACCCTCATCCAGAACCAGGCTGGGGACCCTCGCCCAGATCCGGGGCTGGACACCCTCATCCAGAATCGGGGCCGGGGACCCTCATCCAGAACCGGGCTGGGGACCCTCGTCCAGATCCGGGGCTGGGGACCCTCGCCCAGATATGGGGCCAGGGACCCTCATCCAGAACCAGGCTGGGGACCCTCGCCCAGATCCGGGGCTGGGGACCCTCGTCCAGAACCGGGGCTGGGACCCTCGTCCAGAACCGGGCTGGGGACCCTTGTCCAGATCCGGGGCTGGGGACCCTTGCCCAGATATGGGGTCGGGGACCCTCATCCAGAACCAGGCTGGGGACCCTCGCCCAGATCCGGGGCTGGACACCCTCATCCAGAATCGGGGCCGGGGACCCTCATCCAGAACCGGGCTGGGGACCCTCGTCCAGATCCGGGGCTGGGGACCCTCGCCCAGATATGGGGCCAGGGACCCTCATCCAGAACCAGGCTGGGGACCCTCGCCCAGATCCGGGGCTGGACACCCTCATCCAGAACCGGGGCCGGGGACCCTCATCCAGAACCGGGCTGGGGACCCTTGTCCAGATCCGGGGCCGGGTACCCTCGCCCAGATCCGGGGCCGGGGACCCTCGT
>NW_011447806.1:0-627 GCF_000754665.1 Bison bison bison | reverse complement strand
ACCTGGGCCATGCACCAGTATCTGTGGGTAAAAAAAAAAAAAAAAAAAAAATTATGTACTATTCTTTCCATCAAGGAGCTTATGATTTAATATAATCAACAACTAAATTATTTAGAGTCACAGTGACAGCTTCCATTTTCAGCCCATGGCTACAAAATAATCAGCTCAACTGATAGCCGTTCCCAGAACATGACCAAAGTATCCCTCAACCAGAGGTTCCACAAAAGAAATAAGGAAAAAAGTCTGATATGTAAAATGAAATAAAGTGGAAAGGCATGATTTGGGAGAGGATGAATTTGTTTGTTTGAAAAATTACTCATTTGAATGTTATTGTGCTGTGGCCATTTTTATGATCATAAGAAAACCATACTCATTTTTGTGAATAACAGAAATTCCCTAATTGACAATGAACCAAATTATAAGTTTCATTGCAGTGTCTAAAACTCATATCCCCTTTGATTAATCTGATATGATTTAGTCTGAGCACAAACCATACGCAGAATTTTATCCCTATTTCTGTGTCAATTGTTTAAACCAGGTTCTAATAGGAAATTTTGGCAATGTTTAGAAACATTAATGACCCATAATGCTAATACTACCTACAAAATTATTGATTTTTTGCTTGTT
>NW_011447805.1:0-627 GCF_000754665.1 Bison bison bison | reverse complement strand
TGATCACAAAATCCTCTGGCTCTCCATGTGCGAGTCAAAACCCCTGCCCTCCAGTCCAGACCTGGACTACAGCCTGGTGACCCCTTCTCCCTGCGTCCTGGCCAGCCCCAGACCCTGTGAGCACTGGCGGAGCAGAGACCATCCCACCACCCCAGGGAGAACCCTGGCAGTGAGCCAGTGTGGGCTCCAGGCTGCCTCCCAACCCCCAGATCTGCCCAAGTCAGAGCCAAAGAATAACAAACACAAGGAAATGGGCTCAAATTAAAACAGGAAAAGTTTTGATTGGCTCTAAGAACGTCTTGGACAAGACCTGCCAAGGGCACTGACGGAAGCTGAACAGTCTTTGCGTCCCTGAAGAGTTCAGGATAAAAATACAGGACACTCAACACGAGACATTCACCTACCTGAAGTGGGCAGGGGAAAAATTAGGAGATTTATTTATTTATTTTTAACTTTGTATTTTATATTGGAGTATAGCTGATGAGATGGTTAGATACCATTACCAACTCAATGGACATGAGTTTGAGCAAACTCCAGCAGATAGTGAAGGACAGGGACGCCTGGTGTGCTGTAGTCTATGGGGTCGAAAAGAGTCAGACATGACTTAGCAACTGAACAACGATAGCT
>NW_011447804.1:0-627 GCF_000754665.1 Bison bison bison | reverse complement strand
TATAATATAAAATTAATATAATAAAGAAGTACTGTGCTTAGTCACTCAGTCATGTCTGACTCTTTGTGACCCTATGGACTGTAGCCCACCAGGCTCCTCTATCCATGGGGATTCTCCATGTATTCAGCAAGAATACTGAAATGGACTGCCATTCTCTTCTCCAGGGGATCTTCCCAACCCAGGCACTGAACCCAGGTCTCCCACACTGCAAGCAAATTCTTTACCATCTGAGCCACCAGGGAAGCCCCACAGAAGTACTAAGGCCAGTTAATCCATACTATTTCTAAAAGAAAACTGTAAAAGTCTTTTTTATTTTTTTTTAATAAACCAACAAAAATTTTAAAAGAGAGCCTTGCAAAAAGTAATACAGCTTGGTTCAAATCAATTACAGGTTTTTAAATCCCAGGAGTTAAACACATTACTTTTTCTTTTTTCTCTTTGAAATCTAATAAAAAGGAAGGTTTATGTAACCTGAAATGAGGAGTATGGAATATTTGAAATATTATCAGAATTGTCCCAGATGACCCTAACCAGAACCTGCAATAGGACATATTTTTCACACAGCAGAGTTACTTCTTTACTGCTTTTCAGAGTAATAAAGAGATGATGTATGTGTGCAGGCTCAGT
>NW_011447803.1:0-627 GCF_000754665.1 Bison bison bison | reverse complement strand
GCTGGCGTATCTGGGGACACGCAAAGCGTCCTGTGATGAACTGAGGAAACGGAGATGCCACGGCCCTCATCCCGAGTCACCAGCAGGTGGGTGGCTCCTGTGGGGCCCAGCCACTTCTCAGAGACCCAGGTCTTTCCTGGCCTGATGAAGTGACCTAGGAAATGTGCTCCTGGAGGAGTGACTCGGTCCCCGGCTCCTGCCCACTCCAGAAAGTGGACCTCCAGGGAACACGGAAGGGGCCTACCTGCAGAGCTCCGGCCCTTGGTCAGCAGCCACTGGTCCAGCTGCAGCTCCATGCAGGAGAGGGACATCAGCATCATCTCCTGCAGTACGGGCGCGGGGTCAGCAACGGGGCCCAGGGCCAAGGGTGGGGACAGAAGAAGCCTCAGCTAGACTCGACCCTGATGGGGACGCCACTCTGCTCTCTACCGGCTATCCATTCGGTGAGTCCTAACCAGTGGCTGCTGCTGGATCTAAGGACAGACAAACGGACCTCCCTGGGACGGACTCAGGAACACCGGTGAGACCCACCCGCCTCTGGTCCTGGGGACCATCCCATGCAAGAGGTGGCCCTGCCACCAGCCAAGCACAGGCCTTCAGCCCTGACGGCGCCCGGGGTGGGTGCAT
>NW_011447802.1:0-627 GCF_000754665.1 Bison bison bison | reverse complement strand
TTATTTGCAAAGCAGAAATAGAGACACAGAGGTAGAGAACAAACCAAAGGGGGAAGGGCGTGGGATGAATTGGGAAATTGGGATTGACATATATACACTACTATATATAAAAGAGATAACTAATAAAAACCTACTGTATAACACAGGAACTCTACTTAATGCTCTGTGGTGATCTAAATAGGAAGGAAATCTAAAAAAAGATGGGGGATATATGTATACCTATAACTGATTTCACTTTCATGTATGGCAGAAACTAATACAATATTATAAAGCAATTACATTCCAATAAAACATTTTTTAAAGAGTAACCTGCAAAAGACGGTGGACTGTGAGCGATGGTCCTGTTTTCATCATGTTCAACAGTGCTGTTGATATCTGGCTCCACCACCGGGGGACGGCACTCGACGATCTTGCACGTGTACACGCAGCGCTTGCGGGCGTCCGTGGTGCTCCAGTACACCCGAGAACACCTGCACGCAGATGGCCACGATCACCGTCAGTGAGCGCACAGACGCAGGTACCGAGGCTGTCAAAACCTCTTCTCAGCCAAGGTTCCCTGGCCTCCTGCATTTACAGAATTTAGCTTTCTTTCATGGATTCTTATTAGAGAGTCCCCTAGTTAGGGTT
>NW_011447801.1:0-627 GCF_000754665.1 Bison bison bison | reverse complement strand
GGAGTAGGCTACAGTCCATGGGGCTGCAAAGAGTTGGACATGACTGAGAGACTGAGCACAATAATTTTATTAATCACCATGCTCATATGGTGTTCTCAGAAAGATTCCCATTGTTACTTACTCTTCCATATTTGATGCTAAACATCAAAAGAACCAAAACACCAAAATGTCAAGCCCAGGGAACAAATCTTTTAAGAGAAGCTATTTTTGTACCAGTTTAATTGTTCTCTCAATTTGAAGAGCAAGGGTGTGGGCCTGACATCAGACCACTATGTTAAATAGGATTCATCCAGTTCTAATTACTACTCCCTATTACAAGGCCCAAGGAATGTCAGGCTACTTTTGGCACAAGTAAGTTATTGGCTGGACAGATTGTACTAAACAAAGAAATCTCCCTAATTACAAATTATTTTTTATAAAGGGAAAGAAAACAAGAACCCTACACTACCATTCTGAAATTTGTGTTAGCATTACCCTGGGGTATAAAGGATCTGAGAGAGGGCAAGGAGAAGAGACTCCAGTTGTTTAAAACATTTCTCTGGTACATTTCTTCTGAACTTAGAATGCCAGGCGATTTGTCCTATAGCAGTCATTCGTACACAGCTTTCTTTTTTTTTTTTTTTTTTT
>NW_011447800.1:0-627 GCF_000754665.1 Bison bison bison | reverse complement strand
TGGCTGGATGGCATCACTGACTCGATGGACATGAGTCTGAGTGAACTCCGGGAGTTGGTGATGGACAGGGAGGCCTGGTGTGCTGTGATTCATGCAGTCGCAAAGAGTTGGACAGGACTGAGCGACTGAACTGAACTGAACTGAAGATCTCATTGGTTATTTCTGTAGTCATATTCAACTGTTGATGTGAAAAATCATAGAAAGTTAGAATTTCAGTGAACCACCAAAATATTTAATCCAGTCTCCTCAGTTTGCAAATAAAAAGACCAAAACTCAGAAAATAAAATTACAGTAAAATCCTGAAACAATTTTCATACTGTTATAAATATCTCACTGTATTTTGTTCTTATTTTATTAGAAGTATAAAATTTCTTCTTAGTAGGTTTGGTCATTTTTTTTTTCCAGGCTGTTAAGAGATTTTTGCTCATTGAATATGTCAAATAATGTATTTGACCATCTCTAAACTTCACTGCATATCTGAATCACCATTTCTTCACCCAGTCAATGTTTTACAAAAACTTTAAAATAGAATAGGATAGAAGACCTCATTGCTACAACATGAGAACTGTTCCTCTAGTAAGACCTTCATGCCTTTACTATCTGTCTATTTAACTAGTTACAGATATT
>NW_011447799.1:0-627 GCF_000754665.1 Bison bison bison | reverse complement strand
TCAGTTATAGGTATACATATACACACTTTTTTTTTTTTTTTTTTTGTAAAGATTCATTTCCCATACAGAGTATTGAGTGGAGTTCTCTGTGTTATACAATAGGTGATGAGTACTTTTAAGATCTGCTCTCTTAGCAACTTTCATTAAGTCACCATGCTGTATGTTACATCCCCAGGACTTACTTACTTTAAAATTCGAAGTTTGTATCTTTTGACCTCCTTCACCCATTTTGCCCAGCACAAGCCCCATCTCTGGTAACAATTGATCTTGTGTCTTTTAGTTAATTTTCCCTTAGACTGAGTATATGGTATTATTACTTTATTTATTTATTTTGTGGCTGTGTTGAGTCTTAGTTGCGGCACACGGGGCCTTTTGTTGCGCTGCATGGACTCTGGTCGTGATGCACAGGCTCAGCAGCACCACGGCATGTGGGATCTAATTCCCTGATAAGGAACTGCAAGCCAGAATCTTAACCACTGGGTCGAGAGGGAAACCCTATATGGTATTATTTTATAGAAAGACTGGTTCTCCATTGCCTCTACTGTACGTGGACAGCTGTGGTTCAGAGTGGAAGGGGCAGTGGAAGGGGCACGTGTGTTGATTACTGAGCTCACGTAGGCCCCAGGG
>NW_011447798.1:0-627 GCF_000754665.1 Bison bison bison | reverse complement strand
TGGAATAAAAAAAAAAAAGGCAAACTCCATTTAAAAAAAAAAAAAAACTTACATTTATTTTGGATCACCCTAAACTCAGTTTTATTTCATTTGGGCTTTTATGAACATCTCTGTCACTTAACATTTATTGTAAGAATAGTCTTTTGATCATGAGGTTGAGTTAAGTCTGTATCTGCCATCCTATGTTACTTGTAATTAAGAAGAAAACCTTTTTAAAAAAAATCCTCAAATTTACCAATCTCTAGAGCAGTTTTAATGTAAGTACAACTGTGAGGGGGTTTTTTTTCAGTTGTGTTCAACCTGTGCTGTCAATTCACATTTGTGTCCTATCTCTAGCAAGTCCTGAGAGTAACTTTATCTTCTTTATCTCTGAAGGCTTATTCCCAGGCATTAAGAACAAGATGTTTTCACTTCTATAAGTGAATGAATAAATGCATGCATAATATCTTCACATCTTTGATTCCTGCCTGAACTATATATTTTCCATATTTCATGTATTGATTGCATTTTGCATATTTAAAAATCTGATTTTTCTCTTGTAATTCCAGTCTTTGAGAAGATAGAAAAATAAAAACTACCATTACTCTTGGGGGAGAAAAAAGGCACTAAAATATGTCTGGGGTCCTC
>NW_011447797.1:0-627 GCF_000754665.1 Bison bison bison | reverse complement strand
GTGATGGACAGGGAGGCCTGGCGTGCTGCAATTCATGGGGTCGCAAAGAGTCGGACACGACTGAGCGACTGATCTGATCTGATCTGAAGCTATTTCTTATATCATATTGAACTTTCTCTTAGTTGGAGACCACCCCTGATTCCAAATAGTAACTAACTAAACAAACGTATGAATATACAATATTTGAATTTAGACTTTTCAAGGTGCCTGCTATACTATTTCCTATCCATCTGGAAACAGTTTTTTATTTGCATCTAAATCAGCATTTTATTTTTAGGGAAAAAAAAGAACGGTATCAGAATGCATTGCACCAAAGACTCTTTTGGTAATTAAATCTTCAGTAAGCTGCCTACCTTCCTAAGGTACCCTAGTCTTCTTGTCAGCTCTTGTTGGAACACGACACTAGGTTAGATGCCCATTGAGGAGGTGCTGAAAAGGGAATCTGGGGACCTTAAAAACTTCTTCCAACACTAAAATTCTCTCCTCATATGACAAGTTGGGTTCTGGGAAGACACATTGGTTATCAGCCTCAACATTCACTCTGAACACCAATGCAAAAAAGAAAAAGTATAGTAGAATGTAGAATGCTGGAAAGCAAAGCCTCAGTTCAGTTAAAGTCACTCAGTC
>NW_011447796.1:0-627 GCF_000754665.1 Bison bison bison | reverse complement strand
GAAAATGAGTATACTACCCAAAGCAATTTATAGATTCAATGCAATCCCTATCAAACTACCAACAGTATTCTTCACAGAGCTAGAACAAATAATTTCACAATTTGTATGGAAACACAGCTTCATGTGTTTTTGTTTTTCCTGTTCAGTCATCGCACACAGCTCTTCCCCAGATTTCTTTGTTACTAGTTCTCCAATTATCTTCAGTATAAGTCCCTGATACTGCCAAGCCCATAAATCAACATATTATTGCAAATTTGGCCATTTCTGGCCATTTCTCTTTCAAAGTAAAGTAAACCACTAGAGTAAACCAGGCTCAAGTCTTCTCTTCCCCTGTTAAGTTATATAGAGAACACTCCCTGAGATACTATCTCAGGGAGTCAGCAAGATTTTTAATAAAAAATGGCAAAGGTGTTATACAAGAATTTCTTAAATCATAGCAAAGGTATCTAATATTTCCTAGTGAGTATAGCAGAAGAATAAAAGATCCTTCAGATAGAACTATAAGCAAAGTTTTCATGGAAGGGGAGTAGTTTAAGAATGCGAAGAGCTAAATGGGGTATCAACAAACATACTAAAGCAGATGTGTGTGTGTGTGTGTGTGCATGTGCGTGTGTGTGTGTGTGTGTG
>NW_011447795.1:0-627 GCF_000754665.1 Bison bison bison | reverse complement strand
CTTATTAGCTACAGATTTGAGGTACATAGGTCACTTTACATTTTTGATTTTAAAAGAAATTCACTGTGAACATATAAAAAACCAAGGCTTTTCTTTGTTTTGTAATTCAAAAACTTGGTTTGACAGCCTGCTAACATGAAGGTGATAATAGCACTTCACATTTGTACATGACTAATTGCAGTTCAGAGTATTTCATAAATGAGCAAGGGCTTGTGATTAAACTTTACTATGACCCACACATTTTTGCATAAGAAAGGAATTATTAAAAATAGAGGCAACATATTCATCTAGTTTCCATTCAATATTTAGCAAGAGAAAGAAATCCTTAATGGGTAACATTACAACCTCTGTTTCTGCACAGACCTCTCCCTTCAATGGGGAATTCCTGCACAGATGATGAACTGTACAGGATCCATTGTTGCAGATCTAGAAATGGACAAAATTAATTCAGAAGAAAGTTATTTAATTCTTCTGAGGAGATTATGAGCAACCATGAGAAAAATTATTCTCAAAATAAAATGACTTCTAGGAAAAATTATCTCAGTGAAAAGTAGAACTTTTATGGAGAGGACTAATACTGTGTTCACAGATTTTGGGGGGTTACAAACAAAATGAAAGCCCCATGAT
>NW_011447794.1:0-627 GCF_000754665.1 Bison bison bison | reverse complement strand
CTTACTGTCTGAGCCACCATGATATAAATGATATATACATGTATATTATATATTCTGTAACTAAAGAGGATGGGAGGGCAGTTCCTGAAAGCTCTGATTTTACTTGAGTGTCATTGATTTGTAGTCTGTTTTTCAGACAGTGTTTGGCCAACAATCCTGTGTGTTTTTGCGATGTCTTCTGAAATGTGCAAGCAAGGCCACGCCATCTGGGTGGAATGAACATGTGACTCTCCAGGCAGCAGTTTATCTGAGGCTGTTGGATTTGTGAGGCTCTCTGTTAAAGAGTCCAAGTCTGTGTGTCTTGAGGGGGTGGTTGGGGGGTTAATGCAATTGTATTTCCCCCCAATTGTTTGTAATAAAACTTCAGGAAGAGATACCCTTGATGGATCTTAACATATCAAGTACTTTAGCTGCTTTTTGCTAATTTTTGATCCTGAGGGTAGTGATGGAGTGGAGAAGAAAGTGTGTATGTGTGCATGTATGGGAGTGTGTTCGTGTGCATTTTCAATAGATCCAACGTCAGAAGGGAGTTATTTATGTCCAGGAGAGGAGAAGAAAGGACAGAATGAGTTAGGAGAACTCAGAACATTCGCCTGAATGTTTGCAAGGAGTGAAGTACTATAACAT
>NW_011447793.1:0-627 GCF_000754665.1 Bison bison bison | reverse complement strand
TGGACTAGCTGATATTACTTTATGTATGCTAGGCAGATAATCCGTTTTCTGACCTTTTTAAACTCACCTTCTTTTTGACCACCAGGCTTTTCTTCAGACTGACCATTATTCTGTTTTGGAGATCCTATAAAAACAAAGAAATATTCTGTGAAGAACGGATATCAATATTTAACTAATGATATGGGCAATATGCTTCTCTTTTTTTTAGTGGCCTCTGGTGGGTGAGAGGGTAGATGATTCCACAGGAAATTCTACTTTTGTACTGTTTCTATGAAACATGCCTTGAAACTGTTCATAAATCTAGATCTGCATCACTGGATTTTTTCAGACAGAAGACATACAGTTAATGTAACACTTACCAGGTACTTACTATGTGCCAGCCACTGATAAAATAGATTGGACATGAGGCCATGTGGTTATGAGGAATTTATACTACTGACAACTCTGCTCTTCTGAGGAGAGTGGACCTCATTACTATTAAAGAGTGCCCCAGGTCTGGTACACCAGCATGCCTAACGTCATACAATGGAGAGAAGATGAAGTGCTTTGGGTTTTCACGTAAACTTGGAAGCCTTCTTGATATAATTCTTTGAATTTTTAATTACTAACTTAAAATTTAGAAAAAGT
>NW_011447792.1:0-627 GCF_000754665.1 Bison bison bison | reverse complement strand
CACTCACCTGGCCGACGAGCGGTCCCGCACGGGCAACTGACAAAACACCCAGGCTGTGACGAGGAGCAGATCGCTGCCGGAAGTGAAGCCTGCCCTCAAAACCAGGAAGCACTGCGGATGATGGGTGACAGCCTCAGACGCCAGCTGCGGAGCTTACGTCAGAGGCTCTGCGAGCGTTTATCCGGTCCCTTTACCCCTGGAGGACGAGGAGTGGCCAGCACGCGCCCCGGAGTGGGACCGCCGGATCGCGAGGCCGCTCTGTTTTGAATTTTCTCCGGAACCTCCTGTTTCACACAGTGGCCGCAGCCGTTTACAGTTTACAGCCCACCACCGGCGCAGGGCGTCCCGTCCTCGGCGTCCTCACCTGTGCACGGCGTCCCGTCCTCCACGTCCTCACCGCGCAGAGCGGCTCCTCGTCCTGCACGTCCTCACCTGCGCTCATTGCTCACGTTCTTTCTGGCGAGGCTGTTCTGACAGGCGTGGTTTTGATTTGCATCTCCCTGATGATTAGCTGTGTTGAGCATCTTTTCGTGCTAAAAGACGCTTACTCCTTGGAAGGAAAGTTATGACCAACCTAGATAGCATATTCAAAAGCAGAGACATCACTTTGCCAACAAAGGTCCATCT
>NW_011447791.1:0-627 GCF_000754665.1 Bison bison bison | reverse complement strand
TGGGTCCCAGTTACCTGAGGAGGCCTTAATTCCCTGGCACCTGCACCTCCATTCTTACTTTGATTCCTTGTGTGAGTCTCCCTACCTTGCCCCCGTATTTGGATCACCAGGACTACAAGACTTTCTTCTGGGCATTGGCCTCGGCACACTACATGTTTTTAATGTGGAGTCAGGGTTGCAAACCACTGTTCTAAATTTATAACCTGCTTCAGTCTCTCCAACCAAAAAAGAAAAACTGCATTTTTCTTTCTCTCTTCTCTCCATCAACGTTCCTGAAAGCTCATCTAGTTCTGAAAGATCAGCTCGCTGAGACTTCAGCGCGCATGTGAATCACCTGAGGAACTTGTTAATTGCAGGGTCTGTTTCAGAAGATGGGGCTGGGCCCAAGATTCTTCATGTCTAATGAGCCCCCAGGTGACACAGTCAGACCACTCTTTGTAGTTAAGGGCTGGCCTGCTGGTCTGTACTCTCTTGCTTCCAACTCACTTTTTTTTTTTACTCACTGCCTTGTGGTTTTACCCTATAGCGTCACTGAAATTGCCAGTGTTGCCAATGACCTTATCTGTTCCCTCTCTTCTAGGGCAGTGTCTGTAACAGGGAAGAGCACAGGCTTGGAGACAGCCTGGG
>NW_011447790.1:0-627 GCF_000754665.1 Bison bison bison | reverse complement strand
CCTTTCCTTTCTCCCCCTGTTCAAAGTACATTAGTTGCCATGGAAACCATGATGCTAATTCTAGAGGTGGAGTCCAGAGAGATCAACAACCAGAAGAAGAGAGATTTAATCTCAGGGTTTGCAATACAGACCCCGAGTTGTAAAATTGCACAAACTGAATAAACGCCATGTGACTTCAACCTCACAAGTACATCCTACTTGGACCAATTCACTCTTTAACCAATTAATAAAATTCTAACAGCAAAATCAAACCTGTGTAGAGCCTTCTGGGCTATTCTTCACTGGAGCTTTCATATAAACTAATCCATCAAGGAAAGTGCTTCGTGTAAAAGCATCTAAGTGAAGGATTTATGTTTCCCTGTCTCTCAGGTGACAGCCAGAGTCAAGCTCTTACAAACCATTGCCCTCTTTTCTTTGGCACCAATGTTATACATTGCCTTCTCCTAAATGTTATCTAATTAAAGCCCTCAAACCTTTCAACTTTCTTGCTTACCAAGAGATTTCTCCAAAGTGAAAGTGAAGTCACTCAGTCATGTCCGACTGTTTGCAACCCCATGGACTGTAGCCTACCAGGCTCCTCTGCCCATGGGATTTTCCAGGCAATAGTACTGAAGTGGATTGCCATTT
>NW_011447789.1:0-627 GCF_000754665.1 Bison bison bison | reverse complement strand
TTGAACCAGCTGTTTGGATATATCACTTGAACTGGATACTCAAATTATATGTTTCTTTATTTTGCCTTCTTCCATGTGATATTTCATTTATGTTATCTTAGAACATTTAAATTTTTTCTTAAATTGAAAATTCTTCTTAAAATTTGACCCCTTTCCATTTAAATTGTTAATGATGTCACATTACACCAACCAAATACAGGAATCTAAGTAATACAGTTGCATTTCAATATATGTCTAGTCTACTTGCATTCTATTATTGTTTCTTTAATTATTTTCACCAGTAAAATCAATGCTGGAGTCTCATATGACCTGAGAACATTTGTGATCTGCTAACAGCAGCTCTTCTCCAATCTCTTTGGATATGATTTCCTGTCAGTTCAGTTCAGTTCAGTTCATTTCAGTCTCACAGTTGTGTCCAACTCCTCGCAACCCCATGGACTGCAACACAACAGGCCTCACTGTTCATCATCACTCCCAGAGCTTGCTCAAACTCATGTCCATTGAGTCAGTGATGCCATCCAACCATCTTAATCTCTTTCACCCCTTTCTCTTCCTGCCTTCAATCTTTCCCAACATCAGGGTCTTTGCCAATGAGTCAGCTCTTCACATCAGGTGGCCAAAGTATTG
>NW_011447788.1:0-627 GCF_000754665.1 Bison bison bison | reverse complement strand
TCTGTGTACATGCGCCTGATCTGTGTGTGCGTGTCCGTGTACATGTGCCTGGCCTGTGTGTGTGCGTGTATGTGTCCATTATGTACTTGTGCCTGGCCTGTGTGCGTGCTTGTGTGTGTGTATGCATGTCTGTGTACGCGTGCCTGGCCTGTGTACATACCTGTGTATATCTGCGTGTCCGTGTACTTGTACCTGGCCTGTGTGCGTGCTTGTGTGTGTGTGTGTGCATGTCCTTGTACATGTGCCTGGCCTGTGTACATATCTGTGTATATCTGCGTGTCTGTGTACATGCGCCTGATCTGTGTGTGCGTGTCCGTGTACATGTGCCTGGCCTGTGTGTGTGCGTGTATGTGTCCATTATGTACTTGTGCCTGGCCTGTGTGCGTGCTTGTGTGTGTGTATGCATGTCTGTGTACGCGTGCCTGGCCTGTGTACATACCTGTGTATATCTGCGTGTCCGTGTACTTGTACCTGGCCTGTGTGCGTGCTTGTGTGTGTGTGTGTGCATGTCCTTGTACATGTGCCTGGCCTGTGTACATATCTGTGTATATCTGCGTGTCTGTGTACATGCGCCTGATCTGTGTGTGCGTGTCCGTGTACATGTGCCTGGCCTGTGTGTGTGCGTGT
>NW_011447787.1:0-627 GCF_000754665.1 Bison bison bison | reverse complement strand
GGAGAAGGGAGTGGCTACCCACTCCAGTGTTCTGGCCTGGAGAATTCTATGACTTGTACAGGCCATGGGGTTGCAAAGAGTCAGAGATGGCTGAGCGGCTTTCACTTTCTTTTCCAGTGGTTGGGGCTTCCCAGGTGGCGCTAGTGGTAAAGAACCCACCTGGCCAAAGCAGGAGACATGAGTCCGCATGACTGAAGCAACTGAAGTGGTTAGGATTCCTGACTTTCACTGCTGAGGGCAAAGGTTCAGTCCCTGATTGGGGATGGCGAGCTATACCTTCCTCCAACACTAGGCCCTGTCTTCTCTTTCTCCAAGCACCCGTGACCAACACCCACTGTCATGTCGCGACGTAACACAGCACACTTTGTTGTTGTCGTTTAGTCATTAAGTCGTGTCCGACTCTGCGATCCCATGGACTGTAGCCCGCCAGGCTCCTTTGTCCATGGGATTTCCCAGGCAAGAATCCTGGAGTGGGTTGCCATTGCCTTCTGCAGGGGATCTTCCTGATCCAGGGACGGAATCCGCGTCTCCTGCACTGGCAGGCCGATGCTTTACCGCGGGTCATCAGGAAAGCCCAGAGTGCACTTTGCTTCTTTGTTTACTGTCTATCCACACCATAATGCAATT
>NW_011447786.1:0-627 GCF_000754665.1 Bison bison bison | reverse complement strand
TTATTTTAAGGTCAGCTGATTAGCAGCCATAATACCATCTACAGCCTTAATTCTCCCTTGCCATGTAACATCATGTATTCATGGGTTCTGGGTTTTAGAATGTGAACATCTTTAGGGGAGCATTATTCCACCTACCTTAAATATCAATATCAACACACTTTGATTTTTCTACACTTAGAACTGGCTCAAAATTGTACATATAACTTATTTGTTTTTACTGTTGTAAATTTTTTATTGTTGATATTTGTTTTAAATATTGTTTTAAATATTGTTAAAAATAAACAATATTTAATTGAGCTTAACTTGGGTTTCGATATATGGAGGCTGAAACATGAAGGCATCTGACATATCACTTGTTGATTGACAGGTCTGCTTTTTTCATGTTTTTATTTAACTAGAGTCCAAAATACAGAATTATTTAGAGAAACTAACCCTGGGCATAGCCTACCTGTCATGGACCTGTATGTGATTTTCTCTTCAAATCATACTATAAACAAAGTTAATCTAAGTCACCCAAGACTAATCTATGATCTTTCTCTTTACTCTGGCAACTTTCATCAGCCAGTAAATGTCAGGCAGACATGGGCAGACACACACACACCCCCCTCATCTCATTTGGAGAAAATT
>NW_011447785.1:0-627 GCF_000754665.1 Bison bison bison | reverse complement strand
CCTGCAGTGTGGGAGACCTGGGTTTGATCCCTAGGTTGGGAAGATCCCCTGGAGGAGGGCGTGGCAACGCACTCCAGTATTCTTGCCTGAAGAAGCCCCATGGACAGAGGAGCCTGGCAGGCTGCAGTCCGTAGGGTCGCAAAGAGTCGGACACGACCAAGAGACAGGACTGAGCAACTAAGCACAGACCAGCACAGCAAAGAGACGTTGGAAAGCTTGAGGGTGATGGAGATGTAACCAAGGCCCGTTGGTTAGAATGTGAAGCATAATTTGGACATGACTACTTCCTAGGAATTTCCAGAGGTGACCTGAATTATCATATTATGTTTAGTATAGTTACATTTTTCCTATACATTTTTCCTTCCCTTGATAACATCCTGGTTCTTCCCAAAGGAGGTTAATCTGAAAAATCGATGACCAATGTTCCAAAAAAAACAGGTCAAATCTTGGTTTCTGAAAGACTGTACAGCAAAGTTATCTTTCAGGATTATCCAAAGACATATGACAGAAGACAGGAGACAAGGATGTCAACTGACCATATAAGTTCACACTGACAATGGCGGCCACTCGGTGGAAATTTACCAGGTGAGTGACCCTTCACTGTACTGACTGCACATGTGCCTGTGT
>NW_011447784.1:0-627 GCF_000754665.1 Bison bison bison | reverse complement strand
CCCTGGTCAGACAAAGGCAGGGCCGGCAAACGACCTCCCACCTTACACTATGGGTCCAGGGCTTCATCTGATCCTCATGTGTCCACCACTTCTGGTCCCAACTAAAGTCCAGCCTTCTGAGACCCAATCGCGCACTGTCCACCTCTCCTCACCCAGCACCATCCCTTCAATCAATACTCTTAAATCACATGCTGTTCAGGGTACTTTTCTTCCTGAAGGGTGATTCTAAATGACCTGGGCTGAAAGGAGCTGCCAAGGACCCAGCAGTGAGCAGGGGGACCTTGCCTTCCTGGAGTCGCTGAGGTCTCTCCCGTAAATGATTCACTAACCCCGGAGCCTCCAGGTCAGCCTTGACCCAGGAGATGATTACAACCAGTTGAAAGTGGCTGCTGGCCCATCAGTTCACTGTATGATGTTGACAACCTGTGACTGTATATTTACTCAATGGTCATTATAGACAATCAAGTTAATAATTCACTTTCCAAATGCTGCGTAATTATACAGTTAGAAGAGTTACAATAGACGTCAAATTTCCTTAAGCCTTCTGATGAATTGGTCCCAATTACCTAGTCTGGCTGCCTTTCCTCTCCTTCATCATCTCATTTTTTTTTTTTTTTTTTCAGTAAT
>NW_011447783.1:0-627 GCF_000754665.1 Bison bison bison | reverse complement strand
ATCATGCAATACATTAGATCCTCAGACCTTATTCATTTTATAACTGAAAATTTAAACCATTTTAATAAACTCTCCCTATTCCCTCAGCCTGTAGGAACCACTTTGCTTTTTTCCTATCTTTAGTTCTGTGAGTTCAACTTTTTAAAAAATAAGATTCCATACGCAAGTGATATACAGTATTATTCTATATCTGGTTTGTTTCACTAACATAGTTATGTTCATCCATGTTGTCATGGATGACAGGATTTCTTTTGTAAAGCTGAATAATATTCCATTTTCTGTATATATTCATTTATTGACAGACACTTAGGTTGTTTTCATACATTGGCTATTATGAAGAATGCTGCAGTGAATAATGCAGATTATTCCCTTTGAGATATGAATGCAGATGTCTCTTTGAGATGGGGCTGAGATATCTTTTAATCACTGAGCTACCAGGAAGCAACTATGAGAGATAATGACTCCATTTCCTTTGAATATATACCCTGAAGTGGGATTTTTTGGATCATATCATAGTTCTTTTTATATTTTCTTTACTTCATTTTACTCTTTATTTTTTTACTTTTCATAATATTGTGTTGGTTTCTGCTGTACAACAACATGAATCAAGCATAATTATACCTGTAT
>NW_011447782.1:0-628 GCF_000754665.1 Bison bison bison | reverse complement strand
ATAATTCTGCTTGATTTTTTTTTTTTTTTAATATTCTAGGGTGTCTAGTCATTACTAAGAGCCTAAAGGGAAAGGGGAAGTCGCTCAGTCGTGTCTGACTCTTAGCAACCCCATGGACTGAAGCCCACCAGGCTCTGCCGTCCCTGGGATTCTCCAGGCAAGAGTACTGGAGTGGATTGCCATTGCCTTCTCCAACTAAGAGCCTAGAATACCAGCTAATCCCTACAATTAGCAGTCAAACCTTCATAGAAGTCACTAAATCACATACAATCCTCCCCTGTCACTCTTCACTCACCACTTCCACCCCCTTCGTGGTCGTGAAACTCTCTTTCCAAAGTTCTTTCCAGAACTAACAGAGTTCACTGACAGTTAGCATTTGGATCTTCAATCCTTGGAGGCCAAAGCAGTAGCAGAAACTATAATGATTACAAAATCCCTACTGTTTTGAGGAAAGTTATGGTAATATTTAATCTATTTATTTGTGCTGGGTTCTATATTTTTCCCAAGCAAATTCCAAAACTATATTTTACATTTTCCAATAGTATCCAGCAGAACTTAGGATTTTTATACAAAAACAGATGTACTGGGGAGCATATACACACAAAAGTAATTTAAAACAACTATTTTT
>NW_011447781.1:0-628 GCF_000754665.1 Bison bison bison | reverse complement strand
GAGGAGCCTGGCAGGCTACAGTCCATGGGGTCTCATAGAGTTGGACATGAGAAAAATTTTAGGAAGCATAGTAGAATTTGTCTACTCGTCCTTGCTTCTTCTTAATTTTTCCATCCATCTCAATCTAGCGTCCCTGTCCACAGTCCACTGAAACTACTTTTGCTAAATTCATCAGTGCCTTCCACACTGCCAAACCCAGTCAAACTTTTCCTGCGCATGATCTAATCCTCAGCAGGCTTAGGCACATTCTACCACACTTACTTTCCTGGCTTTCCTGCATCACACATTCCTGCATTTCCTCTTGTTCTATGAACTGCCCTTTCCCAGGCTCCTTTATTGCCTTCTCCTCTCACCCTATATCCTTCTCTCTGTCTATCCTCTTCCTAGATAATACCAAGCAATTTCATGACTTTAAATATCATTATGTCTTAATAATCTCCAATTTGTATCTTCAGCCCAAACTTCTGAGCTTAAGTTACATTTATCCAACAGCTTACTTAGCATTGATCACTGAATGTCAAATTAGCACCTCAAAACTTTTTTTTCAGTAAGTTATTTTTATTTTACTTTGGTATATAGTTGATTAACAATGTTGTGCTTGTCCTAGGTGTACAACAAAGTGATTCAG
>NW_011447780.1:0-628 GCF_000754665.1 Bison bison bison | reverse complement strand
TTGATGACTGTAGCTTTGTAGGATAATCTGAAGTCAGGAAGGTTGATTCCTCCAGCTCCATTCTTCTTTTCTCAAGACTTCCTTGGCTATTTGGGGTCTTTTGTATTTCCATATGAATTGTGAAATTTTTTGTTCTAATTCTGTGAAAAATTCCATTGGTAATTTGATAGGGATCACATTGAATCTGTAGATTGCATTTAGTAGTATAGTCATTTTCACAGTATTGATTTTTCCTACACAGGTACATGGAATATCTCTCCATCTGTTTATGTCATCTTTGATTTCTTTCATTAGTGTCTTATAATCTTCTGTGTACAGTTCTTTTGTCTCCTTGGGTAAATTTATTCCTAAATATTTAATTATTTTTGTTGTGATGGTGAATGGGATTGATTCCTTAACTTCTCTTTCTGATTTTTCATTGTCAGAATATAGAAATGCAAGTGATTTCTGTGTATTGATTTTGTGTCATGCAACTTTTCTAAATTCACTGATTAGCTCTAGTAATTTTCTGATACTATCTTTAGGGTTTTCCATGTACAATATCATGTCATCTAAAAAGCAGTGAGAGCTTTACTTCTTCTTTTCTGATCTGGATTCCTTTTATTTCTTTTTATTCTCTGATTGCTGT
>NW_011447779.1:0-628 GCF_000754665.1 Bison bison bison | reverse complement strand
TCTCCAGGGGATCTTCCCAACCCAGGGATCAAACCCAGGCCTCCTGCATTGCAGGCAGATTCTTTACCAGCTGAGCCACAAGGGAAAATACTCCTTTTATTTACTTATTTTTGGTCACACTGGGTCTTTGTTGGTTTTGCCTAGGCTTTCTCTAGTTGCAGTGAGCAGGCACTGTTCTTCATTGTGGTGCGAGGGTTTCTCATTGCGGTGGTTTCTCTGTTGCAGAGCATGGGGTCTGGGCACTTGGGCTTCGGTAGCTGCAGCATGCAGGCTCAGCAGTTGTGGCACATGGGCTTAGTTGCGCCTTAGCATTGGAGTGTGTCTGGACCAAGGATCAAGTCCCCTGCACTGGCAGGCAGGCTCTTATCCATTGCACCAAGGAAGTCCTGAAAGATTCTTAACTGTACTGTTGAATTCGATCAGCTAATAATTCACTTAGGATTTTCACATCTATGTTGATAAGTGAGGTTGGCCTAAACTTTTCCTCTAAGGTCCTTATCCGGTTTGGATTTCAAGATTACACTAAAAGCACAGTAGTTTATGGTTTCAAACCCCTTTGTTGTTGTTCAGTCACCCAGTTGTGTCCGACTCTTTGTGACCCCATGGACTGCAGCACACCAGGCCTCCC
>NW_011447778.1:0-628 GCF_000754665.1 Bison bison bison | reverse complement strand
TTTCTGTGGGAGGATTGATCCAATAGGAGCTACCTGACAGTGACCAGAACTAGAAGCTCTCACTGTTGTTTGTTACGTTTAATCATCAACCCTTGATAGTTTTATCTCAGGTTCATTTTAATATTTTCACTTTGTCTTTGATGTTCTGAAGTTTCACTAAAATGTATCTAGGTATTCATTAACTTTAATATACACTTATCTTTATCATAAATCCTGGAAAATTCTAAGCCATTATTTGAACATTGCTTTCCCACAATTATCTATAGTGTTTCAATAAGATGCATTTGAACTTTATCACTCCATTATCTTACATTCTCCATATCTTAATCTTTCTGGATTGTTCACTGAGAAATTTCTTCAGATTTTTCTTCTAATTTTCTACTCGAGTCTAATAAATTTTGTAATATTTCCATTAAGGTTCTCATTTCAATTAGTGTACTTGATTCTTTTCAAGTATGCCCAAACATTAAATATCCTCTCAGACTTTTATTCCCCCTTTACTTTTTTTTCTCTACAATATTGTATTGGTTTTGCCATACATCAACATGAATCCACCACGGGTATACATGTGTTCCCCATCCTGAACCCTCCTCCCACCTCCCTCCCCGTACCATCCCTCTGGGTCATC
>NW_011447777.1:0-628 GCF_000754665.1 Bison bison bison | reverse complement strand
TTTTTTTTAACTTCAGCTTTTTTTGGTGGTTAAATCTAAAATACTGCTTGTAGTATTTTGCAATACTACAGTACAATTACAATGTAGTAATATCTCAGAGCATTCTACCTTCCACCCCCAAGCAGCCCATCTTCTGACTTTTCTTCTTCTAGTCTCAAAAAGCTACAAATCTCAGTCTTTTGTGTTTTTGCCTTTGAACCTCGTGTCAGTCACCAAGTCCTATGTTCTTTCTCTCTACTGTTCCTATTTTGACCTTCCTGTTCCTAATACTTTGCCCGGGTTTTCATCAGTGGACTATTGGGAAAGCCTTTTAACCTGTTTCCCATTTTTCGTATGTTTTGGTCTGAGCTACACCCAGTCGTCATCACAGTCATCTCCTTGGTTTTTAGAGTATTTTTTAAATTGCATTCTACACTCCCAGAAGTCTTAGTGGCCTCCCATGATGTAAGAAATGAAGTTCCCACTCTGTAGCTTGATGAGACAGGTTCTGCAGAGATTGCCCCAGCGTTTTAGACCTCACCTCCTGTGCTTCAGAATGTGTGCTGCCGCCAGACGGATTTGTGCATCCCTCGTGCCCTGTGCGCGCTGTCGCCCTCCCACTCCTGCATCTTGGGTCATGCAGTCCCCT
>NW_011447776.1:0-628 GCF_000754665.1 Bison bison bison | reverse complement strand
AGTCGGACGTGACTGAGCAACTGAACAACAATGACAACAATTATTAAAAACATTTCTGAATGAAAATGATGCAAACTATGAACTTGGTCTTCTCAGAATGAATTCATATGTCTTCTCCTAGAATGAGTAGAATCAGTGGCATTGCAAAATAATCATTTAATTTCTATCAGAAGTCTCTGCTGGGTAAAATTCTCTTTAGCTTTCCAAGACCCTTAGCAAGGACCTTACTCTTCTCTACTTGTGCTGCTTGAATGATGTCCACATTCCTTCTGGATGCATTTAAACATGGTCAGAAAATGCACTTTGGGATCAGGAAGATTTCTTTGGCAACTTCTTCTTTGTGAAGAACTAGACACGAGTTTGAGAAATAAAATGACTCAATAAAATGACTCCTCAAGCCTACGACTAGTTCTGAAACACTTGGTGTTGTGTATTTGTTTTGTGGCTACATATCTCTTGCCTTTCAAATGTACTGCTTTTTCCAGTGATTTTTATATTTTAAATAAAAGGGACTATAACATTGAATATTACCATGTGTAGAGTGTTATATGTCTCTAGTTACACCATATATAATTTATAGGGTCTTCAGTTCAGTTCAGTTCAGTTCAGTTCAGTTGCTCAGTTGTGT
>NW_011447775.1:0-628 GCF_000754665.1 Bison bison bison | reverse complement strand
GTACCCCATTGAAACTATGTATAAAATAAATAACTAATGAGAACATACTGTATACACAGAGAACCCTATTTAATTGAATTTTAAATTTTAATAATTCAGAGTGTATAAAAAGTTAGAAGAATAACAACAAATTTCTTAAAAATTCAAAATCAATTTAAGAATATGCTTTTTCAATACATTAAAGTAATTAATTCCTCTATTTATTTTGGTAGTAAAATTGTCACAGATTTGGCCAGTATTTTTGATATCCCCATCATTCTTTGAGCACTTCCTTACTTCCTGGTACCACATGATATTCTGGACTTATATTTCTCTTCCTATCCCTGAAATGAGCTTTCTCTCTAAGGAAACTTAATTATTCTAATAGATTGATAACATTTTCAAAAAACAAGATCTGGATGATGGATGTGCAGTTCAGTGGCTGGGTCATTGCCTCTCAGTTCTCTCAACACAGAGCTAGAAAATTTGCTGATGATAAATAGATAAATACATAAATAGATAGATGATATAGGCCTTTACTCTTGTGCATATCTATCTCTATATATTAAGATAATTACCATTCTGATATATCCAATGCCAATTCAATGCCACAGCTACATTCAATTATTTCAGGGATAGGAAGAGAAAT
>NW_011447774.1:0-628 GCF_000754665.1 Bison bison bison | reverse complement strand
TTTTCCATGTCCTTTTCTCCTGTAGTTATTGCAAAACATTGAGCGTAGTTCTCTGGTTCTCTGTGTTATATAGTAGGTCACTGTTGGCTATCTATTTTATATATAGTATATTATATTTTGGACTCCACATATAAGTGATATGATATTTGTCTTTCTCTGCTGACTTCATTTAGTATGATAATCTGTAAGTCTGTCCATATCACCAAAATTTTGATATGGAGTCCCCAAAAGTATGGTCCCATCACTTAGTGTATAAATACATCCAGTTTCAAATTCTTTAAAGTGGAGCAGGAATTTATAGGCGTTTTCCATCAAGCTGAGTGCAAAATAATGTCTGATTCCCTTACCCAGTTTTTAAAAAATAATAATGTCACATCTATTTCCACAGGGTCTTTTTAGTGGCTTGGCCTTACTAATAGTTTCTAAATCATCCATTTTTCCCCCTTAGAAATGACCCTTTTGTGCCTATATTTTATTAACATACCCAATAGTTAAAATATATTATTGAGATAACAAGTATAGTTGGACTCGCTAGCCTAAAACAAACAAACAAGCAAAAAACCAGCAAGTTATTTTTACCAGCAAAACAGGTTTATTAAAAAACAGTAGTTTCAGAATTGCAATGCAA
>NW_011447773.1:0-628 GCF_000754665.1 Bison bison bison | reverse complement strand
TTATGTATCTTTTCTATTTCACAGTTATTCTCAGACTAGAGCTGAAGTAGAATTGTTAGATTAAAAGGTAAGAACATTTTGACACTGCTTTCAGATAAATTATATCAATTCATGTTTACAGTTATAATGCATGAAACTGTACATCTTGCTCCATCTCACCAGTAGCATTTAATATTAAAACCCACTATTATACTAGGCAGAAAGTATTTTATTAAAATAATTGCCCCTTTAGATTTATCACACTAACCTTCTCAGTGTGAAGCCACTTATATCATAGATAACAACATCTCTCACTTAAGGGGGAATCATAAAGGGGCATTACTTATGGACTTCAACTGAGTCAGAAGTCAAACTGACATATTTCATGAACAAACTGAATATGGGAGAAAAATAAGGCAAACTTGGGTGTTATTAATGAGGACAAGTTTTAAAAAATACCAGTTTACTAAGATCTTAAAATATAGCAAAATAGTCTGAGAATTAAATATTTCAAGTCTAGAGAGTTACTTTGGCATTACCTTTCTTTGGGATTGGAATAAAAACTGACTTTTTCCAGTCCTGTGGCCACTGCTGAGTTTTCCAATTTTGCTGGCATATTGAGTGCAGCACTTTCACAGCATCATCTTTC
>NW_011447772.1:0-628 GCF_000754665.1 Bison bison bison | reverse complement strand
TTTTTTTTTTTTTTTTTTAGGTAAGATGTGGGTTTATTTAGAGAGAGACACACTCCACAAACAGAGTATGGTCCATCTCAGAAAGCAAGAGGCTCTCGAGCCTCTAATATGGAGTGGTTAGATTTTATGGACTGGGTAATTTCATAGACTAATGAGTAGAGGATTATTCCAACTTTGTCAAGGAAGGGGTGGGGATTTCCAGGGATTGAGCCATTGCCCACTTTTTGGCCATTTATGGTTGGTCTCAGAATGTCATGGTGCTCATGGGTGTGTCATTTAGCTAATGTATTACAGTGAGCATACAATGAGGCTCAGGGTCTACTGGAAGTTGAATCTTCCATCATCTTGGACCTAGTTGGTTCTAACCAGTTTTTGCCATATGCTGTGGCTATGTCATTCTTTTAAAGGTTGCGCTCTGCCTCCTTCCCTTCTGCTTCATTCCCCACCTCAGAGATTTTACTCCCATATTCTTATGGGAAGCTGAAGATTGAAGCTCTGTCCTCTGTACCTTTTTTAAGACTGAGTAGGGGCAGTGGCCTGTCTTTCAGAGAATAACAATCTCTGAATGCTTGATCTAGGTGCCCTGGGGGCAGGGCAGTTCCTTGCTTTAAGTCATAGAGCCTAGAAT
>NW_011447770.1:0-628 GCF_000754665.1 Bison bison bison | reverse complement strand
CACTTTCACTTTTCACTTTAATGCATTGGAGAAGGAAATGACAACCCACTCCAGTGTTCTTGCCTGGAGGATCCCATGGACGGGGGAGCCTGATGGGCTGCCGTCTGTGGGGTCGAACAGAGTCGGACACAACTGAAGTGACGTAGTAGTAGTAGTAGTAGTAGTAGAAAAAGTGGATTCACCTGGGGAGAAAAAGGCCTTAAAACTTTACCATGAATAGGTGAAAGAAATATAGCCTGCAGGAGATAAAATTAAGAGTGGATGTCTGGGGTCAAACGGTGTCATTTTAATGAAATTCTAATCCTCAGTTCATCAGAAACAACCTTATTTGGAAATAAGGTATTTAAAGAGGTAAGTAAATTAATATGAGGACCTTAGATTGGAGCCCTAATTCAATATGACATGTAACCTTATAAGAAGAGAAAGTCAGATACAGAAAGAGATACCAGGGAACTGTCCTGCATGAACAATGGCCATGTGAGGACAAAGCAGTAAGAGACTAGCTGTCTGCACACAAAGGAGAGAGGCCTCAGAGGAAACCAACTCTGTTGTCACCTTGATTTATGAATTCTATCATCAAGAATTATGAGAAATTCCAATTATATGTGTTAATATAAGATTTTTTTTT
>NW_011447769.1:0-628 GCF_000754665.1 Bison bison bison | reverse complement strand
CGCGATGAAGCCCGCCTGCTGAGAGCGCGTGCTCCGCAGCCAGAGAAGCCGGCGCGATGAAGCCCGCCTGCTGAGAGCGCGTGCTCCGCAGCCAGAGAAGCCGGCGCGATGAAGCCCGCCTGCTGAGAGCGCGTGCTCCGCAGCCAGAGAAGCCGGCGCGATGAAGCCCGCCTGCTGAGAGCGCGTGCTCCGCAGCCAGAGAAGCCGGCGCGATGAAGCCCGCCTGCTGAGAGCGCGTGCTCCGCAGCCAGAGAAGCCGGCGCGATGAAGCCCGCCTGCTGAGAGCGCGTGCTCCGCAGCCAGAGAAGCCGGCGCGATGAAGCCCGCCTGCTGAGAGCGCGTGCTCCGCAGCCAGAGAAGCCGGCGCGATGAAGCCCGCCTGCTGAGAGCGCGTGCTCCGCAGCCAGAGAAGCCGGCGCGATGAAGCCCGCCTGCTGAGAGCGCGTGCTCCGCAGCCAGAGAAGCCGGCGCGATGAAGCCCGCCTGCTGAGAGCGCGTGCTCCGCAGCCAGAGAGGCCGCCGCGATGAAGCCCGCCTGCTGAGAGCGCGTGCTCCGCAGCGAGAGAGGCCGCCGCGCCGAGAGGGCGCGCACCGTGACTAGAGAGGGGGCCCCCATCTCTCCGGCGGG
>NW_011447768.1:0-628 GCF_000754665.1 Bison bison bison | reverse complement strand
TTGTTGGCAAAGTAATGTCTCTGCTTTTTAGTATGCAGTCTAGGTTGGTCATAACTTTCCTTCCAAGGAATAACTGTCTTTTAATTTCATGATGACAGTCACCATCTGCAGTGATTTTGAAGCATCACTATCAATAAAATTAGTGGAAGTGGTGAAATCCCCACTGAACTATTTAAAATAGTAAAAGTTGATAGTGTTAAAGTGCTGCACTCAACATGCCAGCAAACTTGGAAAATCCAGCAGTGGTCACAGGCCTGGAAAATGTCAGTTTTCATCCCAATTCCAAAGAAGGATAGTGCTAAAGAATGTTTGAACTACCAGACAATTGCAATCGCATCCCATGCTAGTAAGGTGATGCTCAAAATCCTTCAAGCTAGGCTTCAGCAGTACCTGAACTAAGCACTGCCAGATGTACAAATCTGGCTGGAAAAGGCATAGGAAGAAGAAATCAAATTGCCAACACTTGTAGGATCATAGAGAAAGCAACAGGATTCCAGAAAAAAAATCTACTTCTTTTCATTGACTATGTGAAAGCCTTTGACTATGTGGATCACAACAACTGTGGAAAATTTCTTAAAGAGATGGAAATACCAGGTCATCTTACCTGTCTCCTGAGAAACCTGTATAC
>NW_011447767.1:0-628 GCF_000754665.1 Bison bison bison | reverse complement strand
TTTGTCTGTTGCTTCTTTTTTGTCTGTTGCTGCTTTTTGTGTTTGTCTGTTGCTTCTTTTTTGACCCACCTCCTAGAATAATGAAAAGGAAAGCAAAAATAAACCACTGGGACCCAATTAAACTTAAAGGATTTTTCACAAGAAAGGAAACCATAAACAAGGCAAAAAGACACCTCTCAGAATGGGAGAAAATATTTGGAATAGTTCTTGATTGGCAACCTGAACATACTCCAGGTTCCCCAGGGGCCACTTTTGTAACCTGGTTTATATTTGAAAAATAGGTTATATTTTCAGATGGCTCACTGCTAAGGCATGGGATATGCATGTCCCCTGAGATGCAGTGTGAAGCATACTGAGAGAATGTGATGAGTGGATGAGAAAACAAAGGTTTGTTCATGTTGAATCAGAGACCTATTAGAATTCTGATGGCAGGAAGTCTGCAGATAGGTCATTTGAGGAGGATTTTTGGATGAAGTCAGTAAAGGTCAAAGTGAAACAGAAAAGCTATCTCACTCTCAGGACTATAAGTTTATTTTTTGAGGCAAGTTTTGCAATTTTATAGTGGGCAGCCAGATCAAACACAGGAGCTAAAGAATCAGCTTTCTTACCATCTAAGATACTGTTACAC
>NW_011447766.1:0-628 GCF_000754665.1 Bison bison bison | reverse complement strand
TTTTATTTTGCTTTCTAATAATTCATTCTTACTGTATTTTACCAAAAAAAAATCTGTCTGAAATTGATTAGGGGGAAAAAACAAAACAGGTGTTTCATCACAGGTGGTTTGGAAAGCATTGAGTTAAGAGTCTCTTAGAGTTGTGAGGCATCTGGAAATGACTATATGAATTTGAGGATTCTCTAGAAATTTCTGGTTATTTAACTGACTAGGTGATATTTAGGTCCATGGGTATTTATGAAATACACTGTTTGTTTTACAACTAAAAGTTAAAAACAAAATGGCTAGTTTAGCAAAATAGGAACCATACTCCGTTACAGTTAACTAATTTAAAATTCTCACCCTTCTCACCTGTGGATTTTTGATCATGAGCCCAGTAGTGTAAAACTTGGCCACCCTTGTAGCATAATGCCTCTACCTAGGAAATTTACCCAGGAAATCCTAAAAATACTTATTGAATTGTTTATTAGTTTGCTAAATGAAGTCCAGAAAGTTGAAGTAACTCTGAAAGGTTAAAGTCAAAAGATAATTACCCTTTTTTTGGCACCACACTCCAGTACTCTTGCCTGGAAAATCCCATGGATGGAGGAGCCTGGTGGGCTGCAGTCCATGGGGTCATGAAGAGTTG
>NW_011447765.1:0-628 GCF_000754665.1 Bison bison bison | reverse complement strand
TCAGGACTTCAAAACTTCTATGTCTGTATTTTCCCTGCAAAGCCTTCTGTGGTAACTGCTGAAGTCACATTGATCAGTTCCACACTTGATCTCATTGTATGGAAATGATTTTGATGTGTCAATACTCCAGTGCTGTTGGAACCTGCAAAGAAATGCAAAAGCAATAAAATATTTTAAAGTTAGAAAATAAAATTAAATTAAATTAAAAAAACAGAAAGCTGTCTCTGAGCACTTAATGGAAGGAGAAGCACAGTGTGCTTTCTGTGTGAGGAAAGAATCTCACTTTCCTAACTATGCTAATCCATGATTTTCTAGGCAGTGCTTTGACTTTCAGAAATTAGTGAAATCTGTACTTTCTACCAATTCCCTCTCAAAATATTGGAAAATATTATTCAAAGTGGTGACACAGTGGCAAAGTATCTGCCTGTCAATGAAGTCTTGTGAGAGACAAAAGTTCTATCCTTGAGTCAAGAAGATCCCCTCAAGTAGACTTAACAACCCACTCCATTATTCTTGCCTAGAAAATTCCATGAACAGAGGATCCTGGTGGACTACAGTCCATGAGATGACAAAGAGTCAGACATGACTGAGCACACACAATAGAACAACATCATTCAAAATGAAGATA
>NW_011447764.1:0-628 GCF_000754665.1 Bison bison bison | reverse complement strand
TTGGAACATGCAACACACAGAAATATTATTTATCACATCTCCAACCATGTAACTTGTTTTTTTTTTTTTAATCATCTAGTCTTTTAAATGTTTTTAGGAACAAAACACACACTCACTTCAAAAACTGTGAATTTTAAAAATTCAGAGTGGCACAAAAAGGTAATAGAAATCCACCAAACTCAAACAAGCAGGGTTCCAAGAAGTCAGTAAACACTACTCAAAGCATCCATCTTTGCATATACACAGACAGAAAGATTGACAGCAAGATCGATAGACAGACAAATAGGCAGATAGACAAATAGATAGGTAGACAGAAAAAAGATAGATAGCCAGACAAAGAGAAACAGAGGCCTTTAGAAAAATTGCCTCATAGTATTTATGACATTTTAATTGGATTAAAGTATTTTGATCATTTATTTTAATTCTTTAATCAAAGAAAAAGAGAATGAAGTAAAATATGAAGAAATGCTCAACTTCATATAATATGATCTGATAGAGCAGATCATTTCTAAACAATTTTTCTAAAGTTAAAATGAATATAAAAGCCTTACTGGATGCTTGGGGCTGGTGCACTGGGACGACCCAGAGGGATGGTATGGGGAGGGAGGAGGGAGGAGGGTTCAGGATG
>NW_011447763.1:0-628 GCF_000754665.1 Bison bison bison | reverse complement strand
GTGTGTGTGTGTGTGTGTGTGCGTGTGTAATGCTGAGTGAAAGTAATCCTGGGGTTTTGCTAGAATGCAGTCTTGGGTTCCAACCCAATCCCAGGATATTAAATTTGCATTTTAATAAGATCCCCAGGTGATCTGTTTCCACATTAAAGTTTGAGAAGAACTGTTACAGAAGATGCAGAAAAACACCTGAGTTATATTGAAGGAAAGTGAATGGAGTATTTGAGTGATATATTCTAAGCACAGCCACAATTTCTTGAATTTTTAATAAAAATGAGCTTTGCTTTTATTCAGTCATGATTATATCCCCAAGAAACTATGATCCTGTTGACCTCATAGTACAAAATAATTTGCAAAACTATCTAAGGCAAATGTGACTCCATTTGTTCTTGTAACCATTCAGCTATATGCATGTTAATCAAATTCCCTTCCTCTTAAAGAAGAGAAAAATGACAATCAGGAAAAATTGTCATTTCCTCACAGTTCAGTTCAGTTCAATCCCTCAGTCATGTCCAACTATTTACGACTCCATGGACTGCAGCATGCCAGGCCTCACTGTCCATCACCAACTCCTGGAGTTTACTCAAACTCATGTCCATTGAGTTGGTGATGCCATCCAATCATCTCATCC
>NW_011447762.1:0-628 GCF_000754665.1 Bison bison bison | reverse complement strand
TTAGTTAGTTTTTTGGTTAACACCTTCTCTAAAATGTCAGCTCAATGAAAACAGGGAACCATATATGTGTGACTCCTTTGAGACAGTGAAAGTTTAGCAAAGATTTGACACGGACAATTCAGTAAATATCAGGTGATTAGATGACTCCCAACTTTTTTCACTCTCTACATTGCCTTTCATGGACCATTAATTGCACTGAAAAAAATCGTTCTCATTAATTCTCAAAATACTGTTAAAGATAAAATAATAAGAACAAAACGTCCTGACTGGATATCTTATGGTCCCATGTCACGGTCTCCATACAAATGTTTCTGGTTTCTTATACTACTTGAAGATCAAGACGTTTCCACACCCCAGCAATAAAGTGAAAAAGATAAACCCAGAATAACCAAGACAATCTCGGCAGAGCTATGTATTTTATGAGGGTTCAGAGTTCTGTATTCACGGCACATATTTTTATCTTTTCCATGACAGAAGCTGGCAGAACTGCCTTTGTGTGTGCCATAAACATATGTGAAGTGACATTATGCTGTTCCTGTGCCACAAACATGAGCTAGGTATTGTTCTCCATCTGTGCATTCAAAGTGCCATTAGGATACAGTTTCTGTCCTTAAAGAACTCACAGTTA
>NW_011447761.1:0-628 GCF_000754665.1 Bison bison bison | reverse complement strand
CCTATGGACAGAGGAGCCTTGAAGGCTATAGTCCATAGGGTCACAAGGAGTCAGACACAGTTCAGCACACAATGAATGATTAACCACTCTAGCTTATGCTGTTTTGTCAGTTCTGTGTGATCAGACTTCATAAGCAAAACAATGGTACCACCAAGACCAGGAACTATTCACATTTAGAATAAAGCCAAGAGCCCAGGAAACCTACTGGGTACAATATCTTTTTAATCAGTGGCACACAGGAGAAAAATAGCACTGGTTCTAAGCACTGATACAGCTCCGTGTTTTTCCTCTGGGTACCTTGAAATAGTGTATACCACGTTTGTTATTTAACATTTGTATAACACTTCCCTATGTGCCATGTGCCTCACAACAATATTTAGGAATTATCCTCACAACAGCCTAGGGAACGTGGTGCTATGCTTATTTCAGTTTATCCTGAAGGTGGTTGAGATAGCAGATGTGTCCCAGCAGCAGTAGAGTGAGTAACTGAAATGTGGAAAGTTGCAACGGTCCCCTGGGTATTTGGTTTATACCAGCAAACATGTTTCTGGCTGAACTGACTGATGATTAGACTGAAGTAAATAAACCAAACAGATGTTTTAGCAACATGTTTTCACAGCTTCTAGGG
>NW_011447760.1:0-628 GCF_000754665.1 Bison bison bison | reverse complement strand
TCTTCTGCTTGTCTATTGACTGGTTCAATACGATCTTTCTTCAAAGAGCCACCTTAAAAAAGATGAGTCTAAAAAGCCATCGACAGTGTTATTCCCTTTGATTAGCGACATCACCATAAGTCTGAAATTTTGCAGAACAGATAAAAGTATTGAGATTATTTATACTTAAATTTTTTTCAGTGTAGTAAAGCATTGTTTTGACTTTACACAGCATCTGCTACTTCACTGTCTACTACTGACACTCTGATTTTCCTTAGGACCACATCCCTGCCCTCTGCTCACCCCAAACTGGAGGCGGGGCATGCGATCTGGACCTTCCTAAGAAGGCTGCATCACAGGCTGCACCCAGACGGGCCTGTGTCCCTAGTCAGCCAGTCAGAGCCAGCGGAGCACAACTGTGGCACCTCTGTTGACGTCGTTAGGAGGAAATGTCTTTAAGGTTACAGCTGGTGGACATCTTGATACCATGTAAGGGAGCTTGTTTGAGAATGAAGCCCAAAGAGTAGAAGGCTTCAGAGGTGAAGAAAGAGGCAGAGAGAGAGAGAAGAGGAGGAACCCCTATTTGCAGCGGGAGCTTTGTTCTACCCTCAGGATATGTGTGTGTGTATATATATATATATATATATAT
>NW_011447759.1:0-628 GCF_000754665.1 Bison bison bison | reverse complement strand
TTGCTTCCTGGTCATCCCTGCATTCTTTTCTACACTCAATAATCTGCCTGAATTTTTCCAGAGGTTTGCATTAAACTTACTTTTCCTGTCTTTGCAGGATCAAATAATTTCCTTTTTCAAAAAGTCAGAACATACGCTTATTTTTAGTGTTTAAGCACCTCTTCTCATTTCTATGATGTCTCAAAATGGCTCAGAGGATGATAAACAGTGTCTGTTTTTCTTGTGCATTATGGAATAGAATTTATCTAGAGAGTTGAAGTCATGCAGACTATTTCGAGAGCTCTTTCTTACTCCTCATATATCTTGAGCCAAGGTTCTCTACTACTGTGGTTTGTCTTGACTCTTGATTTCCTATTATGTTTCCATTTGCACCAGAAGAAAACGGAAATCATATTGAAATTGAATATAAAATGTCAGAACTAGAAAATCTATTTGATCAAATTCAGGTAAAGAAACAAGTGAGGGATTTGATCTGTCTTATTCCTTGTGGAGGCGAGTGCACTGGGCTTTATGAAAGTTAATGCTAGTAAACATTTGAATTGTGTGCCAATTCCCCTTACTCTGAATCTATGCTAATGTGCAATAGATTTTTGATAATAATTTGACTTTCTTTGTAGATCTGTTTATA
>NW_011447758.1:0-629 GCF_000754665.1 Bison bison bison | reverse complement strand
TTTCCTTTTTTTTTTTTTTCCTTTTTTTTTTTTTTGGTCTGTGTCACATTTGCCTCCTCACCCTCTTTCTGTATCTGTTTCTCCCCATTCCTTATTTTTCTGACTCATCTCTCCATGGCATATAACTAAAGTCTGTGTTATATTTGTTATACTTAATAAATGTCATCTTGTTTCCCTCTGCTTTTAAAAATATGTCTATGTATGATATTTTGCATTTCTCTCCAAGTATGTTCTCTATTCATATATGTAAATATATATGATTTGCTTACTTATATATTGTATTTCTCCCCACTATGGATCAATGATATTTAACTGAAAAATATTAATCTCTCCTCATTGATTATATACAACAAACCAGGAGAAAGCTGTTGGGGTCATATTGTAAAGTTGAACCAAATCTCTAATCCTACATGATTTTGGTGTATTATCTTTTTTTACATTCCTTGATTAAATGTTTATATATTAAACATTCACATGTATATATATATTTCTGTACAAGCATATGTGTGTATTTTTTCCTCTCTTACCCTTTTTGCGTCTGCATTCATGATTTGTTTCTACAATTTCTTTTTTGTTCTGTTCTTGACTGTTTTTGAAAACATGTTTGTGCTAGCCTAATAAAATGAGTT
>NW_011447757.1:0-629 GCF_000754665.1 Bison bison bison | reverse complement strand
TGTGCTTCTTCCAGTCCAGCGTTTCTCATGATGTACTCTGCATATAAGTTAAATAAGCAGGGTGACAATATACAGTGGTGAAGAGCACAAACTCTACAGCCAGATTTCCTGGGTCTCAGTCCCTTCTCTGCCACTGACTGGTTGTGTGACATTTGTAGGGCAAGCTGTTGAATATCTCTGTTCCTCAGCTTCCTCATCTATAACATGATGGGGAAAAGAATACCTACTTCATAGAACTGCAGAGCCGCAGAAGTCAGCTAGGTCTTTGGCTTTTACAGCACTAGGAATTGCTCCTGTCTTTCCTAAATTTTACTGTGAAACAGGGTTCTGCCACAAAGAAGGACTAAGAATGACCAGTTTCTCTAGAAAGAGAGCCAAACCAGTAGTGGTCATTTTATCGTTAGACATTCCAGAAATGGGCCTTAAAGCTACTCACCCAGTGACCCAAGTGGCCTCCAAGGAACCAAGTATTTTGGGGGGAAGAAACGAAAACCAAAAATTGTCCTCCAACTCCACGCACTGGAGGCCGTGAGGTCCCACGGATGCCTGTTCTCGGCTGGTTCCTGGAAAGGATCATTTTGCCTCCACTGAAGAGAACAGAAGTGGATCCTTGATAGTACACTGCTCTG
>NW_011447756.1:0-629 GCF_000754665.1 Bison bison bison | reverse complement strand
TAGACCAGAGATATTTTCAGCATCAGTGTGTAGGGTCACTTTCTTCTGCTCTCCTGGCTACTTTCCTTAGAGTTCCTGAGCAGAACAAACCCCAAAACCATGATGCTGGTTAGGACAGTCCTGATGGCTCAGTACCGAAAACAACTTGCACAGCAGCATTCAAACTTTTGGGTAGAAAACACAGAAACAAACTCTGGTACTGTGGTGCTCACATGAGAATAACATGGAGAGTTTGGTTAGAATACTCAAGCTCAAACTCACCCCTGGGATGCTTCGAAATGCCCTCCTCCTCACCCACTTGCACCCCATTAAGACCATTGCTCACAGCTATTGCCGACCTGTGATACCATGAATAGGATGTGGTCAGCATGGCACTAGGCACCCTGCCATCTGACATGTGCATAGCTCATAAGTCAGTGAGTCCACTCAGAACTTTACTCAACTGACACGGAAAAAGAAAGTCAAAATATGCAAGTCACATGACATTTACCCATGCTTATAATAATAAAATGAACTGATTAAATTAAGCATGATATCAAAGCACTGCTGCTGCTGCTGCTAAGTCACTTCAGTTGTGTCTGACTCTGTGCAACCACATAGACGGCAGCCCACCAGGCTCCCCCGTCCTT
>NW_011447755.1:0-629 GCF_000754665.1 Bison bison bison | reverse complement strand
ATATGTAGGAAAAACCATATCGTATGAGAGCTCAAGATACGGAGTGGAGTGCACTGTTTCTTGTGTGTGTGCTGTAAATGACATTGACATTTTAGTTTTGTCTTTTTTGCCCATGCAATATGTGTAGTCTTGATGGAGATATTTATTCTCAAAGATGAATTCCATGGAATTTTCCAGGCCAGAATACTGGAGTGGTTAGCCATTCCCTTCTCCACCAGATCTTCCCAACCCAGGGATTGAACCCAGGTCTCCTGCATTGCAGATGGATTCTTTACCAGATGGGCCACCGAGGAAGTGCCAAAGATGGTAAAATAAATACTTAATGAGTAAGAAAACTTGGAAATCGTTCACTGGATTTTCACAATCTACATTAAATGAGATGAACTGAAAGATTAATGTGGCTTTTTACTTACTAAAGGAAACTGTTAGAAATTTGTTTCATTTTTAAAGCACCATGAGGTGTATTCTGAAATGAACCCTATCCGATTTTCTGTTAAAGGACTACATTAGTCAAGGGATTGTAAATAGTTTCCCTGAGAGTGAAATTTTTGCACCATAATTCAAACAATCCAAGAACTGTAAGCAATAAACTGAAGTGCAAAGTCCATGAGTTAAAAAGATCTTTGTGT
>NW_011447754.1:0-629 GCF_000754665.1 Bison bison bison | reverse complement strand
CCTGGAGGAGGAAATGGCAACCCACTCCAGTGTTCTTGCCTGGGAAATCCCATGGACAGAGGAGCCTGGAGGACTGCAGTCCATGGGGCCGCAAGTCAGGCACAACGGAAACCACTTAGCATGGAGAAAGGGAAATTTGGAGTGAGAAAGGGGTGATGCTGTTTTTCACCTGAGGACGTACAGAATGTGTGTAGACAACATGAATTTGTAACTTTAATAAAAAAACAAAGTAAACCCAACAAAATAAATGATCATTCTCATGCTCTAATGACAATGAAACCATCCTAAGGCCCACATACACACAGAGTTCTCTAAAGAGCTTTTTTCCCCCATGCCACGTTTATCAAAATATGGCATTAGACTGAAAGCTCTCATGAGTTAGAACAGCACATGGCCTTGGACTAGTAACTTAACCACTCAGGAATCCATTTTTCCACCTATTTTAATTTTTGGAACATAAATTTTGTTAACAAAATAATATTGTATCCAAACTTTTAATTGTGTTGAAGAATGGGTTTCATTACTTATGTTAGCAATTACATATGCCTTTTTCGGGGGCTTCCCGGTGGTTCAGAGGTAAAGAATCCACCTGTCAGTTCAGGAGACGTAAGAGACAAGGGTTTGATCCT
>NW_011447753.1:0-629 GCF_000754665.1 Bison bison bison | reverse complement strand
GATGAGGCCCCTGCCTGACTCCTCTGTTGGCCGCATCTGCGTGACCCACATGTCCAAACCCCAGAGCTTCCGCCTTTAGCCTCTGCTGAACCAGGGAGGGCAGCTCGTGTTGTCCACACTTGCTGATGGGTGTTTCCCGATGCACAGAAGGAGTAGGCCCCCTCGCGTCCTGAGTTCTCCCCACCTGACCATCGCTTTCTGCTGCTGGGTTCTGGGGTCTTAGGATGGCTGTCCTGCCTTTTAAGTGCTGAGCTCTCTGTGGATTTGTGCAGGTAGGGAGGCTCCTAGAGCAGGCTTGCACATGCCCAGTGACTCCCCCCGGTGCAGTGTGGGCTGGTGGGAGGCCTTGGCACCCCGCACCCTGGGTGAAGCCTCAGGCCCGTTAGCTCACCTCTTCCTGTCCTGTTCATTGGTACAAAGAGGATGATGGTGACATTTCTACCTTGTTGAGCGTCCTAAAAAATCTAAGGATTGGGATGCAGAAAGTGCTTGACACAACAATGGCCCTGAGCACACATTCTGCCACTGTCTGCTCTTACTGTGTGTGTCGGCATGTGTGGGCTGTAGCCCCCAGGCTCCTCTGCCCATGGGGTTCCCCAGGCAAGAATACTGGAGTGGGCTGCCATTTC
>NW_011447752.1:0-629 GCF_000754665.1 Bison bison bison | reverse complement strand
CCACAAAGAGGCTTTTGTGGACACTGACAGCACATTCATTGCCCAGGGCACAGCGTTCCGTGCGGCAGACTTTCCTCTCTCACATTTGAGGGAAATTGTCTACTCGTATTTGGTATCAAATAGGCCCAGCGTGAAACACTACGTAAAGAGTGCCCTTTCCACAGGAGAATGGGTGCGAGGTGGGGGGCAGTGACATGACAGGTGCCCCCATCCTGTTGTCCCCCTCTTGCCGGCACCTGTGGCAGGGACATCCTCTCTAGGGCAGCAGGCAGACAGAGTTCAGAATTATGCCTACTCTTCATCGGAACTTAAGGGAGCTGAGCTTCAGTCTCTCTCTCTATTCTGACAGCTTATAATTTTGCTTCCTGCTCCCCACATTTCCTATGTGTCCTTTTAAGCCTGCAGGCATCCCAAGTTCTACATAAAATCTCAGCAGAGAGTTATCGTTAAATATGTCCCATGGGTGCATCAAAGCGATTACCCTACTGTGTGCTCTAAACAAGGGGGAACAAAGAAAGTGAAATTGAAGTCGCTCCAGTCGTGTCCAATTCTTTGTGACCCCGTGGACTGTAGCCCGCCAGGCTCCTCTGTGGGATTTTCCAGGCAAGAATACTGGAGTGGGTTGCCAT
>NW_011447751.1:0-629 GCF_000754665.1 Bison bison bison | reverse complement strand
TAAGACTCTGAGCTCTCAGTGCAGGGGCCTGGGTTTAATCCCTGGTCAGGGAACTGGATCCCACATGCCACAGCTAAGACCCAGTGCAGCCAAATAAATAGATACTAAAAAGAAAAGAATAAACTTAACCAAGGAGATAAAAGACTTATATTACACTGAAAACTACCAAATGTTGCTGAAAGAAATTAAAGATACAAATAAATGGAAAGTCATACTGTATTCATGGATTAGAAGACTTAATATTGTTCAGATGATAATAGCACCTAAAGTGATGTACAAAGTCAGTACACTCCCTATCAAAATTCCCATTACTTTTTTGCAGAGAGAAAAATCTATTTTAAAATTCATATAGAATCTGAAGAGATCCAAATAGCCAAAACAACCTTGAAAAAGAAGAACAAAATTAAAGATCTCAAACTTCTTAATTTAAGAACTTATTGCAGGGACTCCATACTTCCAATGCAGGGGGCCCAGGTTCAGTCTGTGGTCAGGGAACTAGATCCCACGTGCTGCAGCTAAGATGCAGCCAAATACATACATACATACATACATATATACATATATATATATATGTACACACACACACACATATATATATATATACACACACACATATATTGGAGAAGGCT
>NW_011447750.1:0-629 GCF_000754665.1 Bison bison bison | reverse complement strand
GCTTGGAGGAAGAAATAGCAACCCACTCTGGTATTCTTGCCTGGAAAATCCCATGGACAAAGGAGTCTGGCAGGCTACTGTCCATGGAGTCGCAGAGTTGGACATGACTTAGCAACTAAAACAACAACAACCAGTGTAGACACTGGGATCATTCCCGGTGTCATTTTCCCTGCAGGGCTCCAGCTCTCCCCATCCCAGGAGGCTCCCTGCCAAGATGGCATCAGCTGGAGACCCCCCAACAGGCCAGCGGGATGCAGCGGACCAGAACTTTGACTACATGTTCAAGCTGCTGCTCATTGGCAACAGCAGCGTGGGCAAGACGTCCTTCCTGTTCCGATACGCCGACGACTCCTTCACGCCCGCCTTTGTCAGCACCGTGGGCATTGACTTCAAGGTCAAGACAGTCTACCGCCATGACAAGAGGATCAAGCTGCAGATCTGGGTGGGCCAGGCGGCAGTCTATGGGTCTGCCGGCCCAGGCAGGGGCTGGGGTTCCTCTGGGGAAGCTCAGGCGAGGGTGTAGGGCTGTGGGGAGGGGTCCCAGGTCAGCAACAGTGATCCAGAGTCGGGGAGAGGGCTTGGGGTAGATGTGAAGAGCAGTACCCTGCTCTCTAGGGTCTGAGGGGGAG
>NW_011447749.1:0-629 GCF_000754665.1 Bison bison bison | reverse complement strand
ATTATACATGCTATTTATTTTATATACATGCTATATATATACATATATATACACATATATATATGTGTGTGTATATATATATATGTAGGTGTGTATACACATAGGTTTCCCAGGTGGCTCAGTGGTAAAGAATCAAGCAGGAGACACAAGAGACATGGGTTCAATCCCTAGGTTGGAAAGATCCCCTGGAGTAAGAAATGGCAACCCATTCCAGTATTCCTGCCTCAAAAATTCCATGTACAGAGGAGACTGGCAGGCCATATTTCTATGGGGTTGCAAAGTGTTGGACACAACTGAGCACATAGGTTCACTAGAATCATATGTAGAGCTTTGGAGGAAAAAACAATACCTGGGCATTTATATTTTTCAAAAATTTCCAAGATAATTCTAATGTGCATCTGAATTTTAAAAAGTGATTATAGGTTTTTCCTTTAAAAGGTAGTTTTAGTGATAGAGAGTTCTATTATTTTCTGTTGATCAATCATGATACAATGATAATAAAAGGAATAGTAGTTAATAATCACTTTGTAAAGATATTTCAGTTTTCACAATCAATAGCCAGTCAAAAAATAAAAGATAATTACAATTGCAAGCCATAATGGAAACATGATTAACCTAATATAAAATAT
>NW_011447748.1:0-629 GCF_000754665.1 Bison bison bison | reverse complement strand
CAGAGGAAAGACCCAGGTCCCTGGACACCAGGTGACACATTCAGAGGAAACACCCAGGTCCCTGGACACCAGGTGACATGCCCAGAGGAATGACCCAGGTCCCAACCCTCTCCCTCCACTCGTTACCTGGGAGGAGACCAGGGTCGTGGCCTCTTTCCCTGTCTGCAGGAGGCTTGGGTGATTAAATGACATAACGTGTGCTAAGGGCTGAGCAGGTTGAGTGCTATGCAAGTCACAGGGACTGTAAACAGACAGTTGAACATCCTCACGACCAGAACACCTCAGACGTCTAGCTGCCAGGCCAGCGCTGGGGCTCCGGGGCTGAGCGCCCTGCAGCTGCTCTCTGCGCCCACAGACACTGGAGCCGAAACCCAGCACCCTGGCCCTACCTCGTTTCCTGCCAGCCAGACATACCCAGACAGCACTTATCCCCAAACTGGGGCATCTCTGCCCTCAAACTGGGGACCCCCAGCCCCTCCCGCCCAATGGCTTTGATCAATAACCATTTTATAATGATTTTATAACTCCCCTCAGGCTTCCCTTGTGGCTCAGAGGGTAAAGAGTCTGCCTGCAATGCAGGAGACCTGGGTTCAATTCCTGGTTTGGGAAGATTCCATGGAGGAGGGCAT
>NW_011447747.1:0-629 GCF_000754665.1 Bison bison bison | reverse complement strand
CACCCAGGCACAACACGCTCTACAAATCCAACTTGTATATTTGGCAAATTAAACTTGACATTATCGTAATCCTGGTTCTGTGGTCGCTCTTGGGGGCCCCCATGCCTGAGCTGTTTTCACCCAGCAGGACCCAGTGTCCCTCTCAGACCCACCCCACGGGGTTCCGGTGCCACCAGTCCTGGGTACAGGGACTGGACCCCGGGCATCCGAGCCAGGAAGGACCACAGGATACAGGAACCACCCGTCTCTTCTTTAACCACCCAGGGACCTTAAGCCAGAGGGGCCGGGGCCTGCGCGCAGGTTTGAGTCCTGTCCTCCTGGTGTCCCCTGGTGGTGCCAGCCCCAGGATTTCAGTGCTGGGAGGAAGCGACCCAACACCCAGCACTACTGCTTGGCCTTACTTGTTACTACCTCGTTCGCGGTGGGTGGCGGTCGGGAAACCCAGGCTTGGCTGAGTCACGTGGGTTCCGCCACAGTGCCTATCTTACTATGCGGCCAGCCCTCTGGAAGGGGCGCCACTTCCCAAACAGCAGCCTCCTGAGTGGTGAACAGGTGCCAGGCACAGGTTTGCTCAAGAATAATGGGGAGCTGGGGGGCTTCCCAGGTGGTGCAGTGGTAAAGAACCTGGT
>NW_011447746.1:0-629 GCF_000754665.1 Bison bison bison | reverse complement strand
TTTGGTGATGTCAGGCCAAAAAAAAAAAAAAACAAAACCTCTTTGAAAAACGAAAATCTCTCCAGGTCACTTCATTTCTGGCATCATCGCCATTAAAAAGGAGCTATTTCTTCCATCAGCGAGGACAAAAGATCTTTCTGTGGCTAGCTGTGCCCATGCCAGTTCTGACCAGGGGCAAATTCTATATGAGAGTAGTAACAGCTTATTATGTAGAATTTTCATGCACTAAAGAACGTATATCCTCTTTTCTAAAATTTTATAATGCAAATTATGTTTACTGATAAACATTACATATTAACAAAAGTAAAAATAGTGTAAAATATTTACAGCAAGTATAAATGTTTCTCTGAATGTAGCTAAAGTCTTATGACTAAAGAAAAGATTTAAAAAATCTATGAAAGGCCTTGTTGAACCTCTAAGTTACCTTTGGCAGCCAATTGTGACTCAAAATCTGTAGCAGCAAGAGGAGCAATTACTTCAGAAGTAGGGGTACAAGAAATTCAGTTCTAATCCACTCCCAGGCAACACTGTTTCAATGACTTAAGAACCAGGAAAGAAATATTCAGCTCCATTTAAGACCAAAGGTGCACAAGAGTGGTAAGCTTACATTTTGTTCACTGTGGTATTTG
>NW_011447745.1:0-629 GCF_000754665.1 Bison bison bison | reverse complement strand
TCTGCTTCTTTTTCCAGCTTTGCTTCTCTGGCTAGGTCATTTTGCGCTGTGTTAAGTAAGAGTAAATGTCTTTGTCTTGTTCCCGACTTTAGAGAGTAAAGAATCACTCTCTCACTGTCAAGTATAATGTTCACTGTGGGGCTGTGTAGATGCTCTTTATCACACTGAGAAAGTTCTGTTTCTGTTTGCTGAGAGTTCTTGACATGAATGTGTTTTGAATCCTGTACAATGATTTTTTTGCATCAAGATGAACATGTGATTGTTCTTAATTAGCTTGTTAATATGATGGGTTATATTGATTGATTTGTCGATATTAAACCAGTCTTGCACCTATAAAATAAACCTTGGTTGGTCTTAGAGTGTAATTCTTGTGGAATATTGCTGAATTCTATTTCTTAGTATTTTGTTAGGGATTTTTGTGTCAGTATTGAAGAGGGACATTGGTCTGTCCCACTGGACTGTAGCTTTCTCTTTTTGCATTGGTAACAGGATGATAATAGCTTCATAAAATGAATTGGGTGTTGTTCCCTGCTTTTCTATGGAATCTTTCCATAAATATATATATTTTATGTTCTTCCTTCCTTCTTGATGTTCTAAGATTTTTTTGTTTTATTGGGGTTTTTTTGTTT
>NW_011447744.1:0-629 GCF_000754665.1 Bison bison bison | reverse complement strand
TGAAGAGATAGTTGCCCAAACTTAACAGACAATATAATATTTCTTTCACAAATTGTCTATTATTTTCTAGTCAATCTTGTATTGTACAAAACAATGACATAATGTTTAACTCCACAACCTAACATCAATATTTCCACTGTGCATACATATTGAATAATAGAATGAGAAGGTATGTGGTCATATGCAAGTAATGAGGATCAGGAGTCTTAGAGAAAACCAACGACAGCTATTGTGTGTGGAGTCACAGACATAGAGAGAAAAGCAATAGTGTGTAAGCTAAACAGAAGAACAAAACAAAAAATAAGCAAATAAAAATATTCTGAGGGAAAATTTTAATGCAGAACTGAATGAAAAAAATAAAACGTGAAAGAATTTTAGTTCAGTGAGGTTGAGAATACCTGTCAGAGACTAGAGGGCTATCTCAGTGCAGTCAGTGGTATTTTGGGGATACTGAGTGTCCCGTGTTGAAAAATGGAATCTGAAGGACTTTGCCTTCTGAAGAAGTGTCACAGAGCAAATACAGGCAAACTCAGACAGACAAGTAAATCTAGTGGGTGATGAGCCTGGATGGGTCAATGAAATTAGGACTATTATACTGTTCATGAAATGAAGGTATGAAATTCATATTT
>NW_011447743.1:0-629 GCF_000754665.1 Bison bison bison | reverse complement strand
TGAAAGTAATTTGAAACTGAGTAAGTGATTTTTTTTCATGCAGAGTTTCTTGCAGTTTCTTCTTAGTTTCTACATAAAGACAGACTGTCTCTTCAAGCTCTGTTACTGCTTCTATAAAAAGTGTTACCTTGATGACATAGAAAGGGTAAATAGGCTTAATTTGTGTCACAAGATATTTGGGTGAAGTAAAGTTAATAGATTCTTGGCATAAGGAATTGTGACATGTTGAAACAGGTGACAAAAATAACTTTGAATGCCTCCTTTAAAAAATCCTTGAATAAGACAGTTTAAATTTTAAGGAAAAAAATCTGCTTGGCTGATAAAATTCCAGAACACTGCCATTTGATAATGGGAAGGGCAGAGGTTTGGAGCCAGCCTGTGGTGGGTTCTGACTATGCCATTTACAAAGTGTACTACCTTGGACTAGTAACCTAACTTCTCTGTTTCCTAACCTCAGTTTCCTCATGTATAAAACAGGCAATAATGCCTATGCAACTGATTTGCTATGCAGATTAAATAAGATAATATAGCCCAGCACACAGTAGGTCCTCAAGAAGTGGTAACTTTATTATTCATTCTTTTTGCCCGTCTCATGGTTGCTTAATTTTTTTTTTCTTTTTATTTATTTT
>NW_011447742.1:0-629 GCF_000754665.1 Bison bison bison | reverse complement strand
GATGAGATGGCTGGATGGCATCACCGACTCAATGGACATGAGTTTGAGTGAACTCTGGGAGTTGGTGATCGACAGGGAGGCCTGGCGTGCTGTGATTCATGGGGTAGCAAAGAGTCGGACACGACTGAGCAACTGAACTGAACTGATACTCTCTATCAGATAGAAAAGTGTCTAACTATACTTTTTTCCTCCATTTTGTGGCATACTTAGAACACTTTTAAGTTTCTGTTGGTTGTTTTTATATCTTCAAATATTAATAATTAAACCTCTATATCTGTGTCACTATCTACATGAAGTATGTATCTTTTAATGTGTGTTTATTTTTATAGTCATGGTTGACTTATTATCTAAGGTCAAAAGGGAAAGTTTGAAACCAACTTACGTGGCAAACTTCCCTGGGAATGCCTTATGTAACATAGCAGTCTTATCAATGCACTGATTTTCACCTGGTGCTCTGTAGATCACTAGGAGTATCTTTAGGTGTTTCACTATCAATGATCTTTCTCTTCTGCTATTCTGCAGATCACCTGTCTTTTTGTTTTTCTGTGTCCTATGTTTTGATTTTTATTTTAAAATGAGACTGGTTTCCAGGAGACATGGATTCTAGCCCAGCTCTTCTAACTTGCTTT
>NW_011447741.1:0-629 GCF_000754665.1 Bison bison bison | reverse complement strand
TTCTTCATTTTCCTTCTCCTAAAGAGCAAAAATTGCAAGTCATCTCACAGCCTGCCTTATCTGTGTAACTCAAACCTTATTCTCCTTCCCACTGCACCACTCCTGTGCATCCTTGGCAAGTTATTTAGTTTCACTAAGCCTCAGGTTCCTTGACTGTGAGGACTGCTTTGAGGATCAGTGAGATAATTCATTTAGCATGCTGCCTAGCATATACTACATCCACAGTAAATGTTAGCCAATATTATTACTTGTAGTAACTAACCATTTCCACTTCCCTATGTGACCAACTCGAAATAAGACCATTTGTTCTTTGCAAATCAGTTGTGAGAAAGTCTGCTTTTTGCTAGTGTATATGCTGTTTATGTTACAGTTGAGGGTCTCAGAAACTAAACTGTTTTAATTCATGATTGATAACTTGTTTGTTGTTGGTCTCAGGGCTTGTGGGATTTTAGTTCCGCGGATGAGTGATTGAACCCACCCACTCATCAGTGAAAGTGCTGGAATCCTAAGCACTGAACCTCCAAGGAATTCCCCTATGATTGATTACCTTGATTTCAAGTCTCAAAATGACCGTCTCAAGAAACAGATCTCTGCCTAAACTTTCTCTAAGTCTGAGCTCAGATCATCTC
>NW_011447740.1:0-629 GCF_000754665.1 Bison bison bison | reverse complement strand
GCCGTCTATGGGGTCGCACAGTCAGACACGACTGAAGAGACTTAGTAGCAGCAGCAGCAGCCATCTTAGTAAAGTTTTGGGGGCTTTAGTAGCCTGAGGCAGTTTTGGATAAATTGTTGTTCCTTTGGCCTTCTATCACTAAACTCATTCAGCTCAATTAACTTCTAAAGACTATATTTCACTATATTCCTTGGATATCCTATTTTTCTCAGTCCCCCTTTCATTTTGCTCAAATACATTCTCAGGTATATATTTTTTAAAGAAGTTATGTGTAGGAGACAAATTTTTGAAAATTATTTTCTGAAATAATGTTTGAAATTATTTGGCTTTACTTAATTGATTATATTTATATCACTGTAAAAATAATCCAAATTCAAAAACTTTTCCAATGTTTAATGGAAGTCTGGTGCCAATGTACTTATGATCTAGGGCTGCATAACTAATTGTCACACACTTAGCAGTTTAAACACCAGACACTTACTTTGTTTAGGATCTAATATAAATAGAAAATTTGGACTTGAAGGAATACTAGATATTATCTGGATAAGGCAATGGTGACCCACTCCAGTATTCTTGCCTGGAAAATCCTGTGGATGGAGGAGGAGCCTGGTAGGCCGCAGTCCATGGGG
>NW_011447739.1:0-629 GCF_000754665.1 Bison bison bison | reverse complement strand
TGAACCCAGGTCTCCTGTATTGCAGGTGGATTCTTTACCAGCTGAGCTAACAGAGAAGCCCATAAAATTGTAAGTGATAGCAGAGTGGCAAAGAGGCTGGGCTCAGGAACCAAACTTCCTAGGTTCCAATCGCAGCTCCATACTTAGGAGCTTTGTGACTGTGGAGGCACTCCATGCCTCAACTTCCTCAGCTGGGAAATGGGGATAATAGTGGTAGGTGTCCTAAGGGCTGTTTTAAGGGTTAAGTGACTCCATCACATGCAAAGTACTTAAGACAATGCCTGGCATATAAAAAACATTCATTCAAGAAATGTTAGCTATTACTAACAGTTGTCCACATTACTGCCTTAGTTAAAACCCTCTCCTGCTGCTTGACTGCCTGCAGGATGAAGTTCAAGCTCCCATCACAACACACAAGGCTTTCCATGAATGTCTTCTTTCGGGGGCTGCAGGTGTGTCCTGCCTGACCCTCCTGAGATGCTGACCACATCCACACACTTGACTGTCAGCTCCAGACTCGGCTCCGGGTTACTTTCTCCAGAAGCCCAGCCCTGGCTTCCCCATCCATGGTGGATGGTCCTCATCGCGGCTCCATCTCCAGCTCTCCACTTCCACAAACTAAGTGATGC
>NW_011447738.1:0-629 GCF_000754665.1 Bison bison bison | reverse complement strand
TGTGAACATAAGGCAGAAAATGCAGATCACCATTGGAGTGAAGCAAATAATGCTTTGATTATAGTATAATTGTAATCAAAAGGACTCAAGGTGAAAATTGAAGTTAAATTGTAAAGGCCTTGACTTTATGACATCTACTGTGTTCAATGGACAATGAAAAAATAATATTCCTGAATGAATTGTAGGAATGCTACTATTTCAGTAGAATCTTTTAGAGTGGATAGAATTTGGAGAAATATTGGTTTGGATGAAAGCAAATTTTGTGAGCCTGAAGCCAGCTTTCTTTGAGATCAAAATTCTTGGTGAGATTCAAGCAGTTCAGGAAACAACTCTGCACAAAAATATTTAGGTCCACACATTTTAAAAAACATTCCACAAGCAAAATATTTATTCTAATTTTTAAATAAAAGATTATTTTTTATTCAAAGTGTAAGTAATTTTGGAAAGTTTAGGTGAATTTTCTTTATACTTGACTATGAATCAAATTTGAGGCTTCCCAGGTGGTGCATTGGTAAAGAATCCTCCTGCCAACACAGGAGGCACAAGAGATGCAGGTTCAATCCCTGGGTCGGGAAGATCCTCTGGAGTAGGAAATGGCTACCTACTCCAGTGTTCTTGCCTGGAGAATC
>NW_011447737.1:0-629 GCF_000754665.1 Bison bison bison | reverse complement strand
GTCCGGGGCCCCAAGGACAAGGTGAGTGTGGGGAAGTCATCCAGGTGAACGCCCCCTTTCTGCAGCTGTCCCCCAGCCAGCATCGGGCTGCTCCTTGGCTCTGCCCGCTCCACAGATGCTTCCTGGAGGCCCCACCCCAGAGGATTACCATTCTTGGAAGTGAAGCTTTTCTGATGATGTGTTGCCCACCCCCTATCCCCCAAGTGCCCCAGCAGGTAGCGTTTGAGGCCGTGGACTAGTTAGGGTGTGTATGTAGCCCAACCCGGGTGCTGGGGCCACGGCCGGGCCTGAGCCCTGGGGAGGAGGGGACAGGCATTGGGCGAGGCAGCAGGTGCCAGCAGCCAGACCGGCTGGGCCTGGCTCAGCGAGTCACCTCCACATCCTCCTCTGCAAAGTGGGCTTTGGTGACCTTATGTTATCAGTCTTTATTCCAGGCGAGTGCTGGGTCTGGGCTCTCCGCCGGGTCAGGCCGGCTGCCGGGACTCCTCGCGTGCACTCAGGGTGCGGGGGGCCACAGGACACAGGGACTGGCAGGACAGAGCTCGGGGCTACAAGGAGGCCTCCTCTCCCCTCCGTGGGGGCAGGTCCGAGGCTGGCAGGGCTGCTGGGCCCCTCGCCCTGGGGCACGG
>NW_011447736.1:0-629 GCF_000754665.1 Bison bison bison | reverse complement strand
TGACTCGATGGACGTGAGTCTGAGTGAACTCCGGGAGCTGGTGATGGACAGGGAGGCCTGGCGTGCTGCCATTCATGGGGTCGCAAAGAGTCGGACATGACTGAGTGACTGAACAACCACACAAAGCATGGGTCCATCAGCTGTAACACATGCACCACCCTCCGGTGGGGGCTGTGGATGGGGGAGAGGCTGTGCTTGGGGTGGGGGGCAAAATGTACATGGAAACTCTCTTCCTCTCTATTTTATTGTGAGCCTAAAACTGCTCTAAATATAAACTTGAAAAAAAGAAAAGAATTGGGAAAGTACCCTTTCATTTTTCGTGATGCTTTCCAAGGGGCAGTCCTTACTGGAAGGAGCCATCAGGGTAAGACCGTCAGAGTCTGGAATGAAGCATTTTGCCTGTGATGCAAAGATCTTTCACCCATGATTCATGATGCCAACAATTTCCTGCTGATTCCTCTAAGTTTAAATCAATCTGACAATACGCATTCTCTGTCTCATGTGTTCTTCAGATCCAGTCTCTTCACAGGACCACGCTTCATGATGTAAGCCACAGACAATGCAAGTCTGTGAAGGATGATCAATGCGCCATGTGTCAGAGAAAGGATCAAAGGTTGTGTGTGTGCGTG
>NW_011447735.1:0-629 GCF_000754665.1 Bison bison bison | reverse complement strand
TTTTACTTGCTTACTCTTGAGCAAAATACTTAACTTCCCCAAGCTCAGTAATATGGCAGACTATCCTCAGCAATGTATTCATGCAATTAATTTATAGAATGCTTATGGTTTTAGTTATGTTTCATAAAATATCCATTTTTGCATGCACATGCACATCAATATATTGGTTATTTCTGGGAAAAGGAAAGATTAAAGGTATAATTATGCAAAGGGCCTCTGTCATGTTTTATTCCATATATTAAATTACTTACAATATCTAAATTATATATAAAAGCTTAGCAATGTGCTGTTTCTACTAAAATGCTATTATAAAAATAAATAGAGCAGGTTTGATCAGAAAAAAGTTTGTCTTGTGTTTGAAAAACAGTTTAAATAGAACTAATACTAGATTTCCACAAACACCTTCTTGTGGTGACAAAAGATTTGAGATACTGTGTCTATTTTCAATACATTCAATGTGTTTACTTACCCTCTACCAGCTCCCTACAAAGTCAACCACTTTCTTACCTTCTCTGTCTTTATTTTCTGCTAATTTTCATTATACCTGAAGCGGGTCTTTTTGTTTGTTTGTTTTTATTCAAAAGTAGTGGTATTAAACAATGGGTGTGTGCTCAGTAGTGTCTGACTCT
>NW_011447734.1:0-629 GCF_000754665.1 Bison bison bison | reverse complement strand
GGAGGCTGGGAGCCTCCAGGATCTGGGCTAGTGCAGAGCCTCTGAGGTCAGCGTGGCCCTGCCCCATCCTAATTGCTGCCTGGTGATCCTGATTTCAGCCTCTGGCCTCCAGAGTGTGAGAGAGTAACTTTGTGTTGCTGCAGGTCATCGTATCTGTGGGGTGTTGTAACGGCGGGCCCAGGGCTGGGCGGGGCTTGTGCACTGACCACAGGAGCAAGAGGCCAAGATGAGAGGTGAGTGGTGGTCACTGCATGGGGCCAGCCCCATGAGGATTAGAGCCCAGCCCTCAGTCCATCCCGCTGGGGACACCCAGCCTCTCAAAAGAGAAGGCCAGGCTGGGCCTTGCAGATGAAAACCCACCCCGGCTCTGTTTGCCCTGGAGGTTCTGTGTTCTCATGAAATCACTGGTTCTGCTTAACAACCAGTTGGGCTTTCCTGGTGGCTCAGATGGTAAAGAATCCGCCTTTAATTCAGGAGACCTGGGTTTGATCCCTGGGTAGGGAAGATCCCTGGGGTACTGGAGCTACCCACTCCAGTATGCTTCCCTGGGGGATTTCATGGACCAAAAAAACCTGGCTATATAGTCCATGCAGTCTCAAAGAGTCAGATACTACTGAGCGACTAACACT
>NW_011447733.1:0-629 GCF_000754665.1 Bison bison bison | reverse complement strand
ATAACACTGCAGAAATACAAAAAAAAAAAAAATCATAAGAAAATACTATGAACTATATGCCAACAAATTACACAGCCAAGAAGAAATGGACAAGTGTCTAGAAACACAGTCTGCATAAATTGAGTCAATAAAAAACAGACAATTTGAATGGACTGATCACTGGAAATGAAACAAAATCTGTAATTTAAAAACAAAGTACATACTGCAAACAAATATCCAGGACATGATGGCTTCACTGGGGAATTCTACAAAACAAATAATTGGTAGAATTTCATTCTCAAACACTTTTAGAAGAATGAAAAAGAGGGACATTCCCCCAGAGTAATTTTATAAGGTCATCGTGCCCTGATAAAGACCTATATACTAAGAAATATAAAACAATGACAAAGGAAACTGGAGAAAATTCAAAGAAATGGAATTATACTTCACGCTTTTGGAGTGGAAGCATTAATATTGCTAAGATGGCTATACTATCCAAAGCTCTATAGATATAGTGCAATCCTTATTAAATTATCCATGATATTTATAATAGAACTAGTTCAGTTCAGTTGCTCAGTAGTGTCCAACACTTTGCAACCCCATGAACTGCAGCACACCAGGCCACCCTGTCCATCACCAACTGCTGGAGT
>NW_011447732.1:0-629 GCF_000754665.1 Bison bison bison | reverse complement strand
CGTTAGCACAGACACCTGCCATTTTCTTCTCTTTAATGGAAGTATTTATCCATGTACTTCTCATATAATTGCTGACAGGTTAACACTCAGTCCTGCCATCTGTGTATTGATTTTATGATGTGTATTATTATCTTTTTTATAATAATAGATATAATATAAGACCAAATACTTGAATGTACATTTCTCTAAAGAAGACATGCAAAGGCCAACAAGCACAGGAAGAGATCCCCAACATCCTTAGTCATTTGATGAACACAGGTCAAAACCACAATAAAATACCCTATATATTCTTAAATGGATATATTCTTTTTTAATGATATTAACAAGTTATGGCACCTTTGTGGATACATTGGAGCCCTTGTATATTAATGGTGGAAATATCAAGTCACATCATAAATGAGGAAAATAGCTTGACAACTAACCAAAAAGTTGAGCACAATTCCAAACTTATTCAGAAATTCAATTCTTAGTCTATACCTAAAATATTCAAAACAGAAGTTAAAGCAAAACTATGTACACTAATGTTCATAGCAACATTATCTGCCAAAACAATAGGAAGCATCCAAATATCCATCACCTGCTGAGTTTATGAGCATAACCACAAGAGATCATTATCATTCCTCACAAGG
>NW_011447731.1:0-629 GCF_000754665.1 Bison bison bison | reverse complement strand
AGCAAAATTGGTATTAGTGGCAGAGGTGGGGAATGGGTGGGGCATGGTGAGCAGTAGGATGGCTTCCAAAAGGATGCCAATAAGCTATTCCCAAGAGGAGGTTCTTGCGACTGCGGCATCTGGTACATCATAGGTGCTCAATGAATATTTCTTAAATGAAATGAATGAACAAGCGAATGAATGGATTCTATGTTCCTTGCAGTTTCCTGTCCTCCGTGCCCAGAAAATGCTAACTGCCTCAATGGCACCTGCGTTTGCAAAGATGGATTTGAGTCTGTGTCTCTGAGGTGGTACTCGAGGTCCGCTCAGAAATGTGAAGGTAAAGAAGAAGTCCGCATTCATCTTGGCATTTGAAAGGGACCAGGGGCAACCTTCCTAGTCTCAAATACTGTGTCACCTAGTGCTGCTGGTACTGCAATGGTACAATGATATTACAAAGTGGAAAATATCAGGACTGCCTCACTGTCCCCATAGAAGCCCCCAGCCCTTACCTTCTTTTCACATGCATCCCAATGCTGGCTTAGTGAGCCCTGATATTGGCTTGGTTTTTCTTCAGAGAAAAGTGGAGTTCTCAGGACCCTGGACTCTTAAAGTCTCAAGCACTGGTGATTGGTTTTTTTTTTTTTTTT
>NW_011447730.1:0-630 GCF_000754665.1 Bison bison bison | reverse complement strand
TGGTGAGCTGCCGTCTATGGGGTCGCACAGAGTTGGACACGACTGAATCGACTCAGCAGCAGCAGCATTGCAATGTATGGGCTTATCAAAGAAAATGAAAAGAAAAGCTTTGAAACAATTGGAGAAATTAAAGCACTGACTACACATTTGGTGATAGTATGGACTGATTGCTAATTTTGTTTAAATGTGATGAAGGCATTGCAATTATACTTTTTGAAAGAGCAGAGTTAAATGCTAAGATAAATAGAGACAAAATTATTTGCTTAGATGCTTCCAAATAACTGTCGGGTAGGATGAGGGGAGCAAAACTCAGATGAACCAAGGTTGTGATCTTCAAAAGGCATTTGTTAAAACTGGGCGATAAGTATACAGGGTTTCATGATACTGTTGTCTGTACTTTTGGAACTGTTTGAAATTCCCCAATCCTGAAACATTTTGAAGTTAATTTTTAAAACTTGTTCCTCTAAGCAGACAAATGAAAGTGAAAATAAACATTTTAATATAAACTTCCCAAGTGATGTTGATGGATAAGCTATGCCTTGAGAACCAGTGTTTTACAGACATAAAAATCCTGGAGTAGCTTTGACTTCGGGAAGTTTCATTAATGTTGCAGAAAGACTTGTTTCATCT
>NW_011447729.1:0-630 GCF_000754665.1 Bison bison bison | reverse complement strand
TTTCTCATGATGTACTCTGCATATAAGTTAAATAAGCAGGGTGACAATATACAGTGGTGAAGAGCACAAACTCTACAGCCAGATTTCCTGGGTCTCAGTCCCTTCTCTGCCACTGACTGGTTGTGTGACATTTGTAGGGCAAGCTGTTGAATATCTCTGTTCCTCAGCTTCCTCATCTATAACATGATGGGGAAAAGAATACCTACTTCATAGAACTGCAGAGCCGCAGAAGTCAGCTAGGTCTTTGGCTTTTACAGCACTAGGAATTGCTCCTGTCTTTCCTAAATTTTACTGTGAAACAGGGTTCTGCCACAAAGAAGGACTAAGAATGACCAGTTTCTCTAGAAAGAGAGCCAAACCAGTAGTGGTCATTTTATCGTTAGACATTCCAGAAATGGGCCTTAAAGCTACTCACCCAGTGACCCAAGTGGCCTCCAAGGAACCAAGTATTTTGGGGGGAAGAAACGAAAACCAAAAATTGTCCTCCAACTCCACGCACTGGAGGCCGTGAGGTCCCACGGATGCCTGTTCTCGGCTGGTTCCTGGAAAGGATCATTTTGCCTCCACTGAAGAGAACAGAAGTGGATCCTTGATAGTACACTGCTCTGAAGCTCTGCGCACTCGCCGATT
>NW_011447728.1:0-630 GCF_000754665.1 Bison bison bison | reverse complement strand
TAAATTTTGGATTGTTCCTTAACTATATTTATACAATAAAATCTTAATTCCCTCCTTCTTAAATCACTCACATTTCATTTATTTGTCTTTATATCATATTCCTTCTCACATATTAAAGTCTTTAGAAAAATGTGCTGTAAAATTGGGGTGAAAGGGCAGGCTTATTTCTGAGGAAATTACTAGGAAATGTTTTAATCATAATATGGAGGAAAGAATGCCAGCTTTGGGATCAGACTGTGGTTTAAATTATAACTTTCATTTACTAGCTGTGCAAACCTAGTTAAAATATTTCCCTTTTGAGATCCTCAGTTTCTTCATCTGAAAAATGGGTATAAAGCCTTCTAGGGTTGTTGTAAGTATGCTATGAAATAATAAATGTAAAGTACTTGGCACAGTACCTAACACACAGCCTATGTTTAACACTCTGTGAGCTCCAGTACAGCCATCCCACAGATGACTCACTCCTGTAGAGATAAAACACTGGACTAGTATCCCAAACTCAGATTATGTATTTTAAAGTCTTCTATTTGCCTAAGATGAGATCCATAATGACCCTTTTCATGTCTGTCTCCTAAAAATGTTTCCTCCTTAGAGCTGTTGAAATGAAATCCCCATAAGCAGTGTCTTTTC
>NW_011447727.1:0-630 GCF_000754665.1 Bison bison bison | reverse complement strand
TCATTTACAATGCTGTGTTAATTTCTGCTGTACGGCAAAATGATGCAGTTTTATATATATATATATATAACTTTTCATATTCCTTTCCATTGTGGTTTATCAAAGAATACTGATATACTTTCCTGTGCTATGCAGTCTTACCTTGTTTTTATCCACCCTATATATGCAAATTAGCATCTGCTAATTAAACATACTTCTTATGTTTATTGGCATAAGTGATCTCCAAAGTCCAAATCATTTTAAGATTCTATGTGAAGAGTAAAGGAAGGGAAATCAAGAAACAGTTGTCTCATTTAATCCTCCACATGGATATGGAAGCAACCTAAATCTGTATTGACAGATGAACAGACAAAGAAGATGTGATACATATATACAGAGGAATATTACTCAGTCATAAAAAAGAATGAAATAATGACCTTTGCAACAACATGAATGGACCCCGAGACTGTCACACTGAGTGAATTAAATCAGACAGAGAAAGACAAATATCATATGATACCACTTATATGTGGAATCTTGGGAAAGACTACAAGTGAACTTATCTATAAAACAGAAATAGAGTTATATATGTAGAAAATAAGTTCATGGTTACTGGGGCATGAAGGCAAGGGAAAAATGAATTGAGAGATT
>NW_011447726.1:0-630 GCF_000754665.1 Bison bison bison | reverse complement strand
GTGTACAAGTTTTTGTTTGGACATATGTTTTTATTTCTCTTGGGTATATACCTAGGAGTAGAATTGCTGGGTCAAATGGTAACCTCATGAATAGTTTTTTGAAGCCCTGCCGGACAGTTTTCCAAAGTGGCTGTACCAATTATATTTGGTGTGTATATTTATATGAGCAATGTATGAAAATCCATATTTCTCCACATCCTTGCCAACACTTATTATTACCATCTTTTAGAATAATACAATCCAAGTGGGTATAAAGTGGTATCTGCTAGTGGTTTTGAATAGCATTTTCTACATTGTTAAAGATATTGAATCTCTTTTCATGTGCTTGATGATCATGTGTGTGTCTTCTTTGGATATACATCTCTTATTTTTACTCATTTTTTAATTGAAGTATTTACCATTGAGTTGTAAGATTTTTTTAAAACTTGTAGATATAAGACTTTTCCTAAATCTGCAAGATATGCAAATAGTTTCTCCATTCTGTGAAGTTGTTGTTTCACTTTTTTGTTGATATTGTTCAAAATACAAATGTTTTCATTTTTGATGAATTTCAGTTTGTCTTTTATCAGTTGCTTTTGTGTCACAACTAGGAAGACTTTGCTTAACCCAAGGTCACAAAGATTTACTCCT
>NW_011447725.1:0-630 GCF_000754665.1 Bison bison bison | reverse complement strand
GGAAGGTGTCACTGCACCCAGCTAGCCAGAAACCCCTTCGGGCGTCCAAGCTGGAGTTCCTTTCCTTTCAGGTCACTGAGTTCAACACCCTCACTTTACAGAAAGGGAAACTGAGGCCCCGAGAGAGAAGGGTGCTTGCCATTGGCTACACTGGGAAATGGCACGAGCCAAAATTTAAACCCAGGCAGGCCCCCAACCCTGTGCCATCTGGTCACAGCTCCCAAATTTCTACAGGACATCCGGCCCTACCACTCCGGCTCAGCTACCTCCCTGTTATCTGTTCCCCCCTGACCCCGAGTGGCTTTCCCCGCTGGGGAGGGGGTGACTGGTGGCAGGTACCAGGCACACACAGTGTGAGAGTGTGAGTGTGGGGGTGACATTTCCTGACCTTGTCCTGGGTCTCAGGGTCACCCTGTCTTCGAGGACTCCAGCTTTTCACAGTGTGTGATAAGGGAACGTGGAGGGCTCCCTGGATGTCCTGGAGGGGGCTTCTCTGTAGATAGTGGCCTGGGTGTGTGAATGGGTGGGGAGGGGCAGCATTTGGAAGGCATCTGTTGGATCCACGTGTGTGCCCACATGCCAAGGTTCCCCACACACTTCACACACACACACACACACACACACACATAT
>NW_011447724.1:0-630 GCF_000754665.1 Bison bison bison | reverse complement strand
TTTTTTTTTAATAATGCCTTTGTTTCTGGTTGCAGGGTAATGCTGATCTCACCAAATAAGGAAGTTGTTCTCTCTGCTTCTATTCTCTTAAATGTACTGTAGAAAACTGATATAATATCTCCTTTAAATATTTGATAGTATTCAATAGAGAATCCATATGAACCTTTTGCTTTCTGTTTTGGAAGCTTATTAATTACTGACTCAACTTTTAAATAGTTATAGTGCCCTCTAAGCACTGCTTCATTGCATCCCACAAATTTTGATAAATTGTTTTGGTAAATTATTTTCATGTAGTTCAAAACATTTTTTAAATTTCTCTTGAGATTTCTTATACCTAAGTGTCATTTTAAAGGTGTGTCATTTAATACCAAGATATTTTAGAGTCTCTCAATATCTTTCTGTTAATTGCTTTTGAGTTTAATCATTGTGGCCTGAGGACAAATGTTCTATGTTTCTGTTCTTCTTAATGTGTTAGATTATATTCAAGGCCATAGAACACACTATCTTGGTGAATGTTTCATGTTAGCTTGAGAAATATGTGTTCTGCTATGGACGGATGTAAGAGTTGGACTATAAAGAAAGCTGAGTGCAGAAGAATTCATGCTTTTGAACTGTGGTGTTGGAGAAGAC
>NW_011447723.1:0-630 GCF_000754665.1 Bison bison bison | reverse complement strand
CAACAAAGACCCAGCACAGCCAAATAAATCAATAAATGTGTTTCAAAAGAAGACGATTCTGGGTGCAAGATGAACAAGATATAGCCTTTACGCACAGGACATGGGGGTTGAAGGATGTAGAGTGACCTCCACCCAGAGCTGGTGCTTGACCAGGTCTTGAGGAGCAAACACGACCTGCTTTAGAGAACTGAAGAGACATCTGTGGGAAGACCAGGGGATTAGATGGACAGTGACCACTGTTTTGGGAAACTGTACCAGAGTCCAGCATATTGAAGGCACAGTGAGTGCAAGACAGTAGGGGCCCCTCTGTCTTTTATTAGAGACTTTGTTTTAGAGTCTACTTTGCATGATATGAGTATTGCTACCCCAGCTTTCTCATTTGTATTTGCATAGAATATCTTTTTCCATTCTCTCACTTTCAGTCAGTGTGTGTATTTAGCTCTGAAGTGGCTCACTTGTAGACAGCAAATAGCTGAGTCTTGTCTTTTTATCCAATCAGCTACCCTATGTTTTTTGATTGGAGCACATAGTCCATTCACTTTTAAAGTAGTTATTGATAGATATATACTTATTGCCATTTTATTACTTGTTTCCTGGTTGTTTCTGTAGTTCTTTTCTACTCCTTTATTT
>NW_011447722.1:0-630 GCF_000754665.1 Bison bison bison | reverse complement strand
TTGCCATTTAAGGGATCTTCCTGACCCAGGGATCAAATCTGCATCTTTTGCATCTCCTGCATTGGCAGGTGGATTTTTTACTACTATACCACCTGGGTATGGTCCTGGATAAATAAACCTGCAGTATTCTGCCACGTAGGCAAGAAATAGTCACCTGGCTGTGCAGTTAGAGACAAGGTCCTAAGATCTGTTTTTTTGTTAATTAGGAAGATACTTAATTTTTATCTCAAAAATTAGTTCAGAAGTTGACAGATGGTGATGGGTGGGTGGGCTATGCTTCATGAGGAGAAAAAAAGAAAAAAAATAGAAAAAGAAAAATCCAGGTGCATTCTAACTGTTGCTCCACCTTCTCCTAGGAGGTCCTCTTCATCAGTATGGGCATGGTCAAGGACTCAGCATGATATCTACATTCCAGCCCACAGGAAGAGAGGAGAGAGAAACTGAAGGGCAATTAATTTCTTTTCCAAAAGCCTGACCCATCACATCCCATTAGCTAAAACTGATTCATGTAGCCATCTCTCCCTGCAAAATCAGTCCAAGAAATGCCATTGCTCTCTGGGCAGCACATGCTCACCTAAAACTCAGTGATGAGGGGGTTTTGTTCCAAAAGGAAGCAAGGAAGACTGGATC
>NW_011447721.1:0-630 GCF_000754665.1 Bison bison bison | reverse complement strand
CATGAGTAAAACACTGGGAACAGAGATTGGCACATGTGAAGTGCAAATGAAGTGCTATGCAAATATTAGTTGTTATTTTTACTGGTAATACTAAATCATACTCTGCTCTCAAATAGTTAATGACTTGTCATCATGATTAGAAAATTTTCCAGACAAGGCCATACATGACTTGACACTGAGTTACTTCCTCAAATCTCTCACCGTGTGCTCCTTACTGTTGCCCAAGCACACTAACATGGTCTCATCATGGGGCCTTTGCACTTGCTGTTCCCTGTTCCTGGGATACTCTTCCCCATGGCTTGCTCCCTAGCTTCATTTTTATCCCTGCTTAACTGTTACCTTGTCATCAAAGCCTTTGCTGACAATCATATCAAATATATTTTAAATTCTCTATCTTATTATGTCACTCTTTAATTTATTTGTTTGCTGACTATTTATTTCAGTAGAGTGTAAGCTCCAAGAGGATAAAATGATGTTTCCCTAGTAAATAAGTAATATTTGCATATAGTACTCATTTAATAAACAATTGCTGAACTACAAATCTAGTTCAAAACTCTTACTGCTAAGCTGAGACCCAAAGATATGAAGTCACAAGTTTCTTGCCCCCAATTTTAATTCTTTTTTTTTTTT
>NW_011447720.1:0-630 GCF_000754665.1 Bison bison bison | reverse complement strand
TGAGGAGAGGGCACTGGGCATGTGCTGGCTCAGGAGGCCCCACCAGGGACCACAGGGACCCCATAAATCTTGCTCCGTGGACTGTCATTCCTTTAGTGCCAAGTTGAAGACCATGGCTGTCTCCTCCATGCTGGTATCCCTGCACCTGGCTGTTGTCTCAGCCAGAATGAGCAGTAAAAGAAAAATATCTATCAAATGACTATAAACAAGGGATGATGTATGACTCTCAGGCCAGAGTCTCGTTTCCCCAAACTGGGCCGGAAATTGATCTTTAACGGCATCACTTATTCCTGTCTCCTCCGCACATTGCATGTGATCAAGTGCCAGGGAGAGAGTCAGTGCTGCTTAAGAGTCTTCTCTGCCATTGGCCTATTGTTTTGTAAGGTGTATTCATGTTTTTGAAAGCATTTCTCTTTTGAAAGACCTCAAAAAATGGATAATGATGATCTGTGACGTGGTCTCCGTAGAATCTAGCCAGCATGACAGCCCTTGGGCCCAGACCCCTTCAACTGCACACACAGCATGCATCTTCCTGGGGTTCTAGATCAGCCATTAGTAGACACTTGTGTCACAATGAACTTGTCAAGAGAAGACCAGTGGTGGTTCCTGGTGTGGGGCGTGCTCTGTCCT
>NW_011447719.1:0-630 GCF_000754665.1 Bison bison bison | reverse complement strand
TGATGGACAGGGAGGCCTGGCATGCTGCGATTCATGGGGTAGCAAAGAGTCAGACATGACTGAGCGACTAAACTGAACTGAACTGAACAGACTGTCTATTTAAAACTTCAATTAAGAGGTGATTTGGAGAAAGGCATTGTTAGTTTTGTGTTTCAGAAAGTCATTTCATAGTATCTGTCATGATATTCTCATATACAAGATAGAGATGTATGAGCAGAATAATAATCTGGTTAAGCAGATGTAAAGCTGGTTGAACCACTGTATGAAGAGTGTGAGATTAGTGGCTCAGTTTTACGTTGGCAAGAAGACCTCTGTTGGTGTGCCAAAGAGCTCTGTACTCGGCTATGTCTCACTGAACACTATTATGAATGACTTGTATGAAGACATAAAGGCAATACTGTCATATTTGCAGATCTCACATATCTAAAAACTGTAAAACAACCAAGATCTAAGTAAACTGACAGGCTGGCGTGATGGGCTGCCAATGACAGAAGTGCATCGGCTTCTCAGAGAGACCATATTCAAGCTTAAACCAAGAAAGCAGTCAGCTTTTAACAATCTAATCTGTGATGTAAAAAGAATAAAAGCAATGCTAACAATGCCAATTTTTATTTAAGCCCTTATTATGTA
>NW_011447718.1:0-630 GCF_000754665.1 Bison bison bison | reverse complement strand
CCTTTCTTCTTCTAAATCCATTATTTCATTTATTCAGCATATCTGTTGACTTATTTTATGTGTGTTAACTTTAGTTATTAGTAGGTAGACTTCATCATGATTGTTTTAAAAGAGGTAACTATAAACTCACAAAAGCGTAAGTTTGATACAGAAGTATTTTCATCCTTTGATCCATCAGTATTATTTTTAATCTCTATACTGAGTGTTACCCTGTTTATTCAGTTTGGAGGCGACCGTTTCACTTTTTTTTTTTAACCTTTCACATGTGCTGCCTAGATGGACTTTAGAAAGCTATTAATTCCGAGGAACTTTGTTCTGTCATAATAACCTGTATATTTATTATCATATTTTTAAACCAGGAGCCAGATTTTTCGGAAGATCATGAAGAAAAGAAAAAAGATTCAAAAAAATCCAAAGCAAACTTGCTTGAAAGGAGGTCGACAAGAACACGGAAATGTATAAGTTACAGGTATGAAATCTGTGGAAATGAAAGAGTGGGAACTGTTTTTAAAACAACCTTGATTTTACCATTACAGTGATCATTAGAAGTTGTATATATATTTCTTATTCACTGTCTTTAGAATCAGAATTTTAGAGCAGCCAACATCATCTTTTTCAAATGTACATTTG
>NW_011447717.1:0-630 GCF_000754665.1 Bison bison bison | reverse complement strand
GTTGCTCAGTCATGTCCAACTCTTTGAGACTCTGTGGACTATAGCCTGCCAGGCTCCTCTCTCCATGGGATTCTCCAGGCAAGAATACTGGAGTGGGTTGCCATTCTCTTCTCCAGGGGGTTTTCCCAGCCCAGGAATTGAACCTGGGTCTCCTGGATTGCAAGGAGATTCTTTACCGTCTGAGTCACCAGGGAAGCTGGAAGATACTTAGTTGACACAAATCCCTTTTCCCCAGGCAGAACGAATCAAGGAGAACTTCCTAGAAGAGATGGCATTTGTGGTGGGTCTTGAAGGCTCAGCAGGGTTCTTCAAGACAAGACAGACAAGAGACCCATGTGTGCCAATCATTGGACCACCCACTGCCAGTACACAGCATGGCCTTGCCAGGAGCATCACACACAAGGTCTCATCCTCAAAGCAGCCCTTGAAAGACATGGTTTATTTGAACTACTTTCCATGTGAGCAGACTCAGAGAGATCAGACTGCTTGGGAAAGATTGAAGGCAGGAGGAGAAGGAGGTGAAAGAGGATAAGACAGTTGGATGGCATCATCGACTCAGTGGACATGAGTTTGTGCAAACTCTGGGAGATAGCCAAGGACAGGGAAGCCTGGAGTGCTGCAGTCTATAGG
>NW_011447716.1:0-630 GCF_000754665.1 Bison bison bison | reverse complement strand
ATTTGAATTATAAATCAATTATAAACCTCTGTACTCAGGTATTGTGTATGTGTGTGTGTGTGTGTGTGTGTGTATGTGCTCAGTCACTCAGTCATGTCCGATTCTTTGTGACCCTATGGACTATAGCCCACCAGACTCCTCTTTCCGACTCAGGGGATCTTCCCAAGACAGGAATTGAACCCATGTCTCTTGCCATCTCCTGCATTGGCAGATGGATCCTTTACCAACTTAGATATTGTATAAGAAGCAAATAACATTCAATAAAAAGTATTGTAAATTTTAAAAATAAAATAAAATAAAATTAAAAAAAGGCATCAACACCAGTATAGGAATGTGAGCTTCCAGTTTTGCAGAGACACAAGTTCTAGTTGTTAACCAACTTCTGGCACTCAACTTCAGGCTAGTCCTGCCTTGAATACTAATCAAATGGAAATGACCTGAAGTTAACCCTCCACGTGTAAACCCTTTCTTTAAAAAATTATAACAAGGAAACACATTCTAACAGACTTTTAGAAGGTTAGAAAAAGTGCACAGAGCCCAGCACAAATTTAACAGAACTAATAGCTCTGCTGCCTGGCAGCATTTTTTATCAGGATCATCAAAGATCTAAATTATTTTGTTTTTTTTTTT
>NW_011447715.1:0-630 GCF_000754665.1 Bison bison bison | reverse complement strand
GAAGTCTGAAATGACTCCATCCACCATTGGAAGGACTGATGCTGAAGCTGAAACTCCAATACTTTGGTCACCTGATGCAAAGAACTGACTCATTGGAAAAGACCCTGATGCTGGGAGAGATTGAAGGCTGGAGAAGGGGACCACAGACGATGAGATGGTTGAATGGCATCACGGACTCAATGGACATGAGTTTGAGTAAGCTCTGGGAATTGTTGGACAGAAAAGCCTGGCATGCCACAGTCCATGGGGTTGCAAAAGTTGGACATGACTGAGTGACTGAACTGAAGTGATATAGTCCCTTTACTAAAATATACTTGTAAATGATGAGAACAACAAATGCCCAAAACCCAACCAGTGAACAGTTATCTTCCTCTGATAGTTTTTCGTGGTTATCGTTCTTTCCTTAGAAATTCTAATATACTCTGAATCAATTGGGGCCTCATATTTATAAACTCAAGAGCTTACCTTTTATATTCAAAATACATTATTTCCTGCTGGAGTTTTTTGTGCTTTACTGTTTTCCCCTTGCACCAGAATTAAAGTCAGAAATGTGGTCTTGGCTAAAAAAAAAAAAATCACCTCCAATTTAAGTTCATTAAATCATTCAACTAACATATTAGGAAAAGTGCT
>NW_011447714.1:0-630 GCF_000754665.1 Bison bison bison | reverse complement strand
GTGTGTCTGTGTGTGTGTGTGTGTGTGTTGTATCAGGAGTGTGGGGAAGCAATGTTGTAGGTTGAAGTACACCATCTCAGGACAAAGAAGATTGAGAAATTCTGGTTTTGAGGAGTATTTCTCAACTATTTTTAAAATTACATGCCTATGCTGTGAAACACAGAGGTCTTCCTTTAATGTTATTTTAATTTGCTAAGTAAACACTGGATTAAAATACTCAAAGCCATGGGTTTGCTTTGTTTTCAAACTGCCCAACGTCCCCCACTCTCCACTCCTTTTAGCCAATTCAGAGGTGTTTTCTTACCTACCCCATCACTGGTCTAGAATTCTGAAAAGCACTCTTTTGTAAATGGTCATCCAGCTGTGGGTTAATCAAAAGAATAGGCCATTTTACTAAGTGTCAGAATGCTGTTCTGGTGCCATCACGAGCATTGATCAGTATTCACTCACCAAGAGAAGAGGTCAGAGATGATCAGGTACATTAAGCCACAAAAGTCTGAAGTATTCCTGCTCTTTGGTAAAAGTCTAAAGCTAGAGCTAAAAAATTCAGAAAATGCCTATTAATTACACAGTGGAGGGACTTCCCTGGCGGTCCAGTGGTTCAGATTCTGCGTTTCCACTGCAGGGGCC
>NW_011447713.1:0-630 GCF_000754665.1 Bison bison bison | reverse complement strand
CTGAATCAGGACTCAATAAGATTTCATGTAAGAAGAAAAAGTCAAGATGTTGGCAACATTAAAAAAGTGAAAATCTTCCATAAGAAGAGTGGGAGGCAGAGAAGTACAAAATTATATCCTCTAACAGTGTTCTTCATTTATTGGAACAATTGCACTGGTTTATCAGGTAAGAATTGGACACATTTCAGAAAGAAAGTTTGAGAATACCAGAATGAAATTCAAATATTTGTTGTTTCTTGATTTAAAAAATAGAATCCTTAATAAAATTAGAATTCTAAGTTGCAAAGCAGGTTATTCTTGTACCATAAGGGAACACTAGACTACAAGGGGACTTTTTGGATTATGAGATACTAAAGTTAAGCAAGACATGAAATTATAAATTAAATCTATCTTTTTGGAATTCTGGACAATAGTTGATGGCCTTCCCAGGGGAATTTGCCTATTTGGGGAAGTGAGGATTTTTTAAAGAAAGAAGTGTTTTTCATTTTTTTTTTTTTCACACTCAGAATTCAAAAATTTTATCTTTCACTCCAAGAGACTTATGAAATAAAATTAGGAGGACCACTTTAGTAAAATAAACATCTGGACCCAAGTAAATAGAAAGCAAAGGAAATAAAGATCCCTCAATTG
>NW_011447712.1:0-630 GCF_000754665.1 Bison bison bison | reverse complement strand
CTTTTCTCCTTTGCTTTTTGCTTCTCTTCTTTTCACAGCTATTAGTAAGGCCTCCTCAGACTTAGTGACTGGCTTTTTCTTAACTGAAACATAATGTTCCCAAGTTTCATCCATGTTGTAGCACAAATCATTGCTTCATTTCTTTCTATGGCCAAATCATATTTGATTGTATGGATATACTGCATTGACATTTGAATTCTTTCTGCTTTTTGGCTGTTTTGAGTAATGCTACTATGAGCATTCATGTACAAGTTTTTGTGTGGACATGTTGTCATTTCTCTTGGGTGTATGTGTGAGAGGAAAATTCTAGGTCCTGTGGTACTTCTGTGTTTAACCTTTTGGAGGGACTGCTGAACTGTTTTCCCGTGGCTGTACCATTTTAGAGGCTCATTAGCAATGGTTCCAATTTTTCCACATTCTCTCTAACATTTGTTATTTTCCCTTTTTGTTGTTCTTGTTGTTTTACTAGCCATCCTAGTGGATATGAAGTAGTATATCATTGTGGTTTTGATTTGCATTTCCCTAGCAGTTAATGATGGAGAAGGCAATGGCACCCCACTCCAGTACTCTTGCCTGGAAAATCCCATGGATGGAGGAGCCTGGTGGGCTGCAGTCCATGGTGTCGCTGAG
>NW_011447711.1:0-630 GCF_000754665.1 Bison bison bison | reverse complement strand
TTTTACTGTATCCCACAAATTTTGATAAGTTGTGTTTCATTTAGTTCAAAATACTTTTAAATTGCTCTCGATATTTCTCCTTTGAGCCATGTGTTACTTAGAAGGGTGTTGTTTAATCTCGGCATGTTTGGGGATTCTCCAGTTATCTTTTCTGTTAGCGATTTCTACTTTAATTCCACTGTGATCTGAGAGCAGACACTGAATGATTTGTGTTCCTTTAAATTTGTTAACATGTATTTTACGGGTCAGAATGTGGTTGATCTTGGTGAATATGCTATGTGAGCCTAAGAAAAATGGGTATTTTGCTGTTGTTGGGTGAAATCGTCTATGGATGCCCATTATATCCCGTTGACTAACGGCGTTGTTGAGTTCAACTATGTCCTTTTTTGTCCGTTTCAAATGGACGCATGTTGAAGTTTTCAAGCATGATAAAGAGTTTATTTATTTCTCTTTGGAGTCGTATTGGCTTTTGCCTCATGTACTTTGATGCTGTGTTGCTACGCACTGTTAAGTTTTATCTTGTTGGAGGATTGACCCCTTCATCATAATGTGCTGCTGCTAAGTGGCTTCAGTCATGTCCGACTCTGTGCGACCCCATAGATGGCAGCCCACCAGGCTCATAATGTAATC
>NW_011447710.1:0-630 GCF_000754665.1 Bison bison bison | reverse complement strand
GGGGGCTGGGGAAGGGAGCCCTGGATGGAGGAAGAAGGGGAGAGAGCACGAGTGAGCAGCCAGCCACCTCCTCCCCCACCCAAGAGACAGGCTGGGCTCTGCCCTCCCGAGGTGCACCCATCGGCTCCCCACCATGCCAGCCTCAGGGCCTTTGCACCTGCTGGTTCTAAAATCATTTACCTCAGTTGGAACTCAAACCCACGTGACCAGGACTTGAACACAGTCAAAATCCACAGTACCTGTGTTCAGGCCCTAATGAAGCTCAGTTCTTGATGTCTCAAGAATGAGTGTAGGCCATCTCAGAAGGCGAGTGCAGACAGGAAGTGTGATGTGGTTAGTTTTTATGGACTGAGTAATTTCATATGTAAATGAGTGGGAGGATTATTCCAACCATTTTTGGGAAGGAGGTTTCCAGGAACTGGGCCACAGCCCACTCCTTGGTCTTTTGCCTCTGGGTATGTCATTTAGCTTCTGATCGAAGATCAAGGTTTCAGTTCAGTTCAGTCACTCAGTCGTGTCTGACTCTTTGTGGCCCCATGAATAGCAGCACGCCAGGCCTCTCTGTCCATCACCAACTCCCAGAGTTCACTCAAACTCACGTCCATCGAGTCAGTGATGCTATCCAGCCAT
>NW_011447709.1:0-630 GCF_000754665.1 Bison bison bison | reverse complement strand
TGAAGTCACTCAGTCGTGTTCGACTCTTAGCGACCCCATGGACTGCAGCCTACCAGGCTCCTCCATCCACGGGATTTTCCATGCAAGAGTACTGGAGTGGGGGTGCCATTGCCTTCTCCATATTCCATGCTGTTCCCCTTCATTTGACTTTTTTTTTTCCCCACAGAAAGTGTGAAATTTCATTCACTACACAGGAAAGATGCTTGTATTTCTCTATAAAGTGATTATAAATTGTGTGGAACTATAATCACCATACTTATTCTTAGAAATAATTGAAATTCAGAATTTTGAAAATGTCTTATCTTCATAGCCAATGGAAATATAAACAAATGGCAATTACTAAATAGCAAAAGAGTCACATAGCAGCTATTGTCAAATGTTCTACCTGAAGGCAAATATTTTTTGAAAGCAATGAATTCATGAGAATACAATGTTCCAAGTTCTGACTCACCAAATAAGAACTGAAGTTCTCAATAATCAATGGTTAGAGGGTTACACCAGAAACTGAGGAGACACTGAAGAGTTTACCGAATGATGTATTAATATCTTATCCTGAATTGCCAATCCCATGGACAGAGGAGCCTGGTAGGCTGCAGTCCATGGGGTCGCTAAGAGTCGGACACTACTGAG
>NW_011447708.1:4559-6902 GCF_000754665.1 Bison bison bison | reverse complement strand
CCTCTCCCCAGGGCATTCACACCCAAGTAGATGAGTATGTCACTCAGATCTATACTTGCCCACTTCTCTTTCTGTAGTTTTCAAATCCTATTCTTAGTTAAAAGGAACTTCCCATCCTGTTACAAGAGAACTTTCCTTTCAGTACAAGCCTTGTTCTCTTCACGCTGTAGCTTCTTACAAATGCAATACTAGAAGAGTTAAGTAAACCAGGCCCAGACTTTTAATTGTAAAGAGAAGCTTTGGGGATTTACAAAACAGTCTTGTTCTTTAACAAAGCATGACTTCATGATTAAAGTCTTGCAATGGATTAAAAAATGTCAGCTCATAGACTCAAAGAGAAATAAAAGACCTCTTTGTTCTGTACCTGCTCTCTGAAGCCATTGACTGAACAGATAGGCAGCCATTAAACACCTTGGGACTAGGGAACAAAAAATAAAGAAAACGCTGATTTAATATCTGAAAGAAAAATATTATCCGTTTTACCTTCTTTATAGTAAATCTTTGCATGAGGATTCACTTTCATTATATCCTTCTCCTCCCTTCTGGCATCCACATGTCCTAGTTGTAGTAATAGTAAGGGCTAATCTGTGTTGATTTCATGGAGTATATCAGACATTTCTCTAAGTGTTTTAACCTAACTTACTCCCCATAACAATCCATGTGGTATGTATTATTAATGTCTCTATTTTACAGAAAGGAAAGTTGAGGCACAGAACAGTTAAATAACTTGCCCAAGATCACATAAACACTTTATCTTAGATATAATTACTCTTAAATTTCATTTTTTAATTTAAAATTACCTTTAATTTTCAGAATTTTCATCTATAGAATGAAGATAACAATTGTAATAATATAAATGAGGCAGTATGTGTAGCAATTAAGTAAAAGCTTCTCAGATCCAGATTGTCTGTGTTCAAATTCTGTGTATCTAAGTTACTAGCTGGTACCCTTGAGTTCCTTTGACTTCTCTGTACTTTGTATAGTCACTTCAACTATAAAGCAGGAAGGATGCTAAATATATCCACCTCTGAGGATTATGATGAGGATAAATTCATTAACATAAGTAGAAACTAGGACCCAAACCTGGCAAATAGCATGTTCTCAATAAATGTTAGTTCTTTTCAAAAACTCCTTATCTGAAATTCTGTAGGCTAGGCAAATTTTGAAATTTAAAGACGTTTTTTAGAATGGCAAGGACATTACCCTAGTAGGGCATGAAACACCCCTTGACCAAACATTAAGACTTCTATAGCAAAATGTGCAAATATTTACTTTTAATGGGATAAATAAAAGACGAAAAATATACTCATGTCAGTTCAGGTCAGATTTTGCTGTCAATTATTTCAAAATTTTAGTTTTCAAAGATTTTTTTTTTTTAGAACTTCAGATGAGATATGATGTACTGTATCATTTCATATTGTTGTAAGGATTAAATGAGGTGATCTATGTAAGCTAAGTTAAACACAGGGCCTGGCACATAGTAAGTTCTCTGTAAGTGTGCATTTGTCATTATTATTGAAACTAATACTATTTAGTATTACCCACAAAATATTTACATCTAGAGCAGCATCTTCATAGATCCTTTACAGTATTCTCCCAGAGAGTCCCACAGATAACTTCCTATGAAGTTCCTGAAATTCCTTTTTCTATCATATTTCATGCCTGGGCATGAAACTTATCTATCCCCTTTTCTCCTCCACCTTACTTGGTGAACAGCCCCTGTTTGACCCCTCAGTCTTATCACTGTCTCATCAGTCCCAGTCAAGGAAAGAACACATCTTCCAAGGAAAAGGAAGAAAGAAAGAATAAAATAATGCATGTCATTTGCTGAATATTTTCTCTGGGATCAGTGCTAGGTACTTTATATAATTATTTTTTTATTGAAGTATAGTTGATTTACAAAGTTGTGTTAGTTTCAAGTGTACAGAAAAGTGATTAAGTTTTATATATGTATATATATACACACACACACATATACATATTTCTTTGGAGAAATGTCTATTTAGGTCTTCTGCCCATTTTTTTAATTGGGCTTTTTTTTTTTTTATCTTGAGCTGTATGAGCTGTTTGTATATTTTAGAGACTAATCTTTGTTGGTTGCATCATTTGCAAATATTTTCTCCCAGTTTGTAGGTTGTTTTTTCATTTTGTTTATGGTTTCCTTTGCTGTGCAAAAGCTTTTAAGTTTAATTGCATTCCATTTGTTTATTTTTGTTCTTATTTCCATTACTGTAGGAGATGGATCCAAAAAGATATTGCTACAGTTTATGTCTAGGAGTGTTCTGCCTATGTTTTCTTCTAGGAGTTTTATAGTATCTGATTTTACTAAATGATTTTTAATCC
>NW_011447708.1:0-630 GCF_000754665.1 Bison bison bison | reverse complement strand
CCTACAAGTAGGACCTGGGCAGAGGTCTTTTTTAAAAAGTCCCAAGTTACTCTGAGGGACACCTCAGCTCGGAAACTACTTTTCTCATGTAGTCCACCTTTCCCCCAGGTCTCACCACTCTGTGCTTACAAACAGAGCCACAGAAACAACTCTCATCGTCCTCCGCATGCACTTGAGGGCTTCATCCACCCGTCTCCATAGTCCCCAAAAGCGTAGCACAAGAGAGCACTCCTCCGAGATTTTTCTGCCTGTCATCCCCTGCTTCAGTCCTGGCTAGGAGAGCCACTTGAGAGGGGTACTTAACACTGGCTCCCTACTCGCTGTGCTGATTCCTGTTCTGGTACTCACTAAGTAAAACCCCTTAATCCCAAACAGTTTTTGTTATCTCAGAACAAGGCTGTGTTATGCCTCGATGTGGTGAAAGGATGTTCCTTCACAGTGCAGAGGCACCATCTCCTAAAAGACTGCGACCTAATCACAAAACCAGAGAACTCGTCCCCTCCCCTGAAAGCTCACCACTATATTAATAAAGAACTATTTACAGCAGTTTCTTTTACAACTAAGTCATGTTCAGATATCAAGAAAAATTACACAGCTTAGCAAGTGGCAAAAAACCCCACAGTTTGAAGA
>NW_011447707.1:0-630 GCF_000754665.1 Bison bison bison | reverse complement strand
GCCCTGAGGATGCACCTTGTATATGATGACAGATTGAACAGCCTCCAAAATAAGTGAGGAGGTGGATGCCCTGGAAATGAGAACCACAGGGAGCGGGTAAATAGTGCCCTGAATTCCTGTAGCCGATCCTTGCCTATCGGAGAGCATCTAGGCCTCACTCATGCTCATGCCCTTTTATTTAACCACTAACAGGAGACTCAAGAGTTTAAAGGGGAAAATCATGGTCACAGATCACAGAGGACACCAAATGATTGACACTGAAGTTCCCTTTATTTCTTTGTTAACAATCCAACACAGGGGTCATGACGCCATCAACCTCCCAAGTCCAAATCCCCCCCTCCAAAATTGAGATTCACGTTTCTAACTTAGTAGGAACACATCTCTACAAAAGTGCCACCAACCCCTCCCTCCCTGCTCACTCTAAATCACCTTTCCTTTTACCATATGCACTGAACAATTGTCTGAAACTGTGGTTTGTGTTCCTTCTAGATTCACTGTGGTCTGGGTGGCAGTGTCCCAGTGCCAGGGACAAACCCTGCAACTCATGAGCTGAGCTAGGTGGGCATGTAGCAGGGGCACAGGATGGGCTCGGTGCTGTAGACAATCTGGTCACCACAGTGTGGACAGGGG
>NW_011447706.1:0-630 GCF_000754665.1 Bison bison bison | reverse complement strand
CGGTTCCCCTGCATTACAGATGAGAAAAATTAGGTTGCTCTCCCACCCCTGTGCATATCAGTGATTGGTCAACACAGGACCATATTGGAACCCGGGTTTTTCTTGTGATTCTCCACCGGTGCTCCTCGTACTTGCCCCCAGCTGTCTTCCTACAATAAACCAAGGTCAAAAGTAGAGAAAACTTCTCCAAAGCACAATTTCTAAAATGTGTGCTTTTGTGACCAGTTTTTTAATTACCTGGCTGACAAGGTAGTGGCTTTGCATGTAAAGCACATAAAAGGATGAAAGCAGGGCAACCAGGCAGGAGGATAAGACTTTAAGCACAGTGTCCACTGAGTTCCTCCCTCGCCCACCTTCGACCCCATCTCCAATTGTCTTCTGGATGTGGTGAGAATTGGCTCCCTCTGGAATGAACTCCCCGATATGGCTTCTCATTCAGCCTCAGGGGCTGTTGTGCAATAAAGTAACAGACAAATCTGCATCCCCTATTCTCCTCCCTCTGCCCACCCACTTTGAGATCCCTCCACACCTGAGAGGGAAGAACAAAGAGGCATGTGGGTCAAAGATGAGCCAGGTGTCAGAGGAGCTGGCTTGTCTGAGAGAATTCTTACGGAGAGGAAAGAAGAGATG
>NW_011447705.1:0-630 GCF_000754665.1 Bison bison bison | reverse complement strand
GAGGGAGGCATCGCAGTGGTCAAGGCTTGATCGGCTCGTGCTGGTTTTGAGGGTGGAAAAAGATAGTGAAGGGAATGGATTCTCTTCCAGAGCCTCGAGCGGGAAGGATGTCCTGTCTACACTGACCTCCCTGTAAAAAACAGTAAGACTCGTTGTAAGTTTCTAACCTTTAAAACTAGAGAGTTCTAAATTCATATCGTTTTACTGTGCTGTTTTTTAAACCCAAAGAAGGGGATTTGCTTAACTGAGTGAAGAAATGATTACATCCATGTGATAAACAGGGAGTCTACAAAGTTAAATTATCTAACAAATCTGTTTTTATCAAGGTTTGGAATATTTTCTTTCCGTCTCTTTTTTCAGCTTCAACAAGTTTATTTCCATTAAGTCTTACAATGCTTTTTTTTTAATTTGAGAGAATGTAATTAATGGAACAATTCAATGGAATAATTAAGGCGATTTTAATACCTCAGCATTTGCTATTTGGCAAAGGAATGGGAGGGGGAAGGAAAATAATTCATGTGGCTTCTCTTATGGATTTGGGTTCCTTTTCAATTTGAAATTCTAGAAGGGATGATGAACTGGTGAAGTTGCTGTCTGTGGTGAAGGGAAGCGGGTAGGAAGAGTGGGGTG
>NW_011447704.1:0-630 GCF_000754665.1 Bison bison bison | reverse complement strand
TGGACTGTAACCCACCAGGCTCTTCTATCCATGAAATTTTCCAGGCAAAAACACTAGAGTGGGTTACATTTCTTGCTCCAATATACATGCACATTTGCATATATGTGCATACTTTATATACTGTTACTTCACGCCTCCCATTCTACCATTCCAGTCTATCCCCACTGGGTTCTTCTCTCTTGCTTTCTTCCTTTTCCATAATGACATTTTTCTTGTTCATTGTGTTAAAAATGACTTCCAGCAACATCCTGGCTCCCAACAACATCAACACATTTACTTACTGCTCAATCTTATAATAAAACTAATCCCATGTCAGAATCACTTTGCATATACAGTAGACAAACGTACTACTAAGAGTTTAGGATTTGTTTGCAATTTTTTCCTTACAACCTCATCCTGCCCAGAACTGAGGGTAGTCAGGTATTGTAAGTGATTTGGCTTAGTTCTTTTTTTCTCCCTTTTCAGTGTTTACAGTAGACCTTTAAAATATAATTTAAGTTGTTTGTTTCTGTTCTAGTTTTTTCTGCCTTTCCCATCTTTATTGTTTTGTTTTGGGTTTTTTTTTGTTGTTATTGCTTGGAGAATCCCAGGGACGGGGGAACCTGGTGGGCTGCCGTCTATGGGGTCGCA
>NW_011447703.1:0-630 GCF_000754665.1 Bison bison bison | reverse complement strand
TCCAGGATTCTTTGCCGTGAGAACCCCAGGGAAAATATGTAGTGAAATGTTTATTAAATTCAAGTTATCCTGAATTACTATCCATGTCTGAAACTTGAGTAAATTTTATTTATTCACTTTTTGCTTAAATGTGGACCTGAATGATTTTTCACTTCTCAGAAAATTGGAGGCATACTTAGAAGTTTATTCCATTCTTGAATCTAAGGCTGAAAATAGCATAAGAAATTGTTTTGGACAGTGGGAATGAGTTTAGTGTACTCCAGGTATTATTTGATACAATTGGCCACTTTTTCTTTTTAAAAACTGACCCTTCTCTTGCAAGAAGCTCAAGAGACTACTCTCTTCATTTTCTTCTACCTCTTTTTCCATTTGTTTGGCCAATTTTCCATTTCAGTCCTAGCACTAAATATGAGAATTTCTCTGAATTTGGTTTTGAATCTGCATTCCTTTTCTACACTTTATTCTCAGACAAATCAAACACTCAAACAGTTCAGTTCAGTTCAGTCGCTCCGTCATGTCCGACTCTTTGCGACCCCATGAACCGCAGCATGCCAGGCCTCCCTGTCCATCGCCAACTCCCGGAGTTTACCCAAATTCATGTTCATTGAGTTGGTGATGCCATCCAACCAT
>NW_011447702.1:0-630 GCF_000754665.1 Bison bison bison | reverse complement strand
CATGAGGTGGTAAAGAGTTGAATAGGAATGAGCAGCTGAGCACACACACACACACACACACACACACACGGCAAGTTATCTTACGTTTAAATGAAGAATGAACAGATAGATAGATAAATAGATAGAGATGGCTGTGTAAACTGTCTAAGTGATCTCCCAGCTCTATTTTTGATATCTGTTTTATTCTTTCATTCCCCAAGAGGAAATTCATTAAAGGGAAGAATGCCCCTTAAATTGTACTCTGCTGTACTCTGGAGGAACACCTGAAAAAGTTAATAACAAACCCTTGAGATTAGGCAAGTGGAGAGGAAAGAATTATGAAATAAAACAAAGCAAAGGAATCGTGTAAACAAATTAATTGTCTGGAAGTGAAAAGCACGTTTGTAATTTTGCCCTTGTCGAAGGAAAATTGGAGTTCATTATGCTCACTGACTGATTTAAAAGCTCCTTCTCACATAGCGTCACCAAGAGAGGGAGTGTAGTGGAGTGCAAAGACTGAATCGGTTGCAGCGTCAATTAAAATAGAAATTCATTACTGAACCCTCCAGAGTAAAAGGTTGAGGCTTTATGCTTTATGCTCTGAGGATGGAGGGAAGTTTTTCTCATTTTATTTTCAGGTTTTTTTTTTTT
>NW_011447701.1:0-630 GCF_000754665.1 Bison bison bison | reverse complement strand
TGGTTACACTCCTGAGAGCTGCTGGGTGGAGAATGGATTGTAATAGGACAGGACTGGACACAGGGAACCCTCAGATCAAACCTATACCCCGCCGCCCCCAGGCTGTAAAGTCTGGACGGGGGCGGGGAGAGAGGGCTGATTTACTCTGCCCCGTGCTCACAGCACCTTGGACAGTGTCTGGCAGGCACCAGAAGTTTGCAGGATTATCATCAGTTAATTGATTATGTGTAAGGCTGCTCTGACCTCAACGACCTCCTCCCTGTCATCCAAAAAGAGAGGAGTTGGGGTCTTTGAACCTGAGCAAATCCTGCAGTCCCCAGCCCACCCATGAGTGGTCCCCACTTTAAGGCTAGGGCTGTTTAACCAGAAGGCTTCAGCTAGTGGGTCAAAAGAGCATCAGATTCCAGCAGCATGGGGAGGGTGACCCCTGAGCCATCGCTTGGACCACCCAGGGGTCCACCAGTCCCAAGTCCAGAGCCTCCGGATGAGGACGAGGCCTGGACCTTCGCTCCCCAGACCTCAGGCTCACAGCCCCTGCGTCTCCCCTAACTGGTGCCCCGCAGGCGTCTGCAGTGCTTGCTCTGCCAGCCCCTGCCTGGGCCCACGTGGAACAGATCGGAAGAGCGTCGT
>NW_011447700.1:0-631 GCF_000754665.1 Bison bison bison | reverse complement strand
ATCGGACACGACTGAGTAACTTCACTTTCTTTCACTTTCAATCATGTTAAGCAGTAATTTTTTGTGATTATTGGCCATTTTTACATCATTTTTGGTGAAATGTCTGTTCAAATTCTTTTCCTGGTTGTTAATTTTTTTTAATTGTTGTACAAAAAAATCTAACTTAAATTTTTACCATTTTAACCATTTTTACATGCTAAGTATTTCACACTATTTCATCAGCCTTTTTGGAGAAAGAAATGGCAACCCACTCCAGTATTCTTGCCTGTAGAATCCCATGGAAAAAGGAGCCTGGTGGACTACAGTCCATGGGGACACAAAGAGTCGTAAACGACTGAGCAACTAACACACACACACACATAGTCACAGTGTTGCTTTGTTGTTGTTGTTATTGTTTTAGCTGTGCTATGCAGCTTGAATGACAGTTTCCTGGTTGAGAATCATACCCAGGCCCCTGATAGGAAACCGTGGAGTCCTAACTTCTGAACTACTATGGAGTTCCTTATCACATTGTTATGAAACAGATCTCTACACCTTTTCATCTTGCAAAATCTATACCCATCACCTGTCCCATTAAACAACAACTCCTCTTTTCTTCCCTGTTCCCTAGACCCTGGACTCCATCATTCTT
>NW_011447699.1:0-631 GCF_000754665.1 Bison bison bison | reverse complement strand
TTGTACACAAAATTAATTTTCTATTTATCAGAAGATCTCCAAAAAGAATTAAGCTTAAAATGTAGTGATTAAATCTGATTTGCCTTAAAAAAAAAAATAGATGCTCAATTGACAGAATAATTAAATATTGGAAAAGATGTCCTGTCAAGGTGGTGAAATGTTGAGAGTTGTAAAAATAAGACAAATCTTCAATAAAGATGGACGTTCCCTAAGTGCAGTGTAGGCTAGAAGGTGATAGCTGATGCAGATGGTTTTTATTTTCTCTTCCATCATTGATTCTCACATTTTTTAGTAGCTATTTCACAGCCTAACTTAAAACTAATATCAAATATCAAAGAAAACTAGTCATTCAGTCCAATCCAAAAAGAGTATTACAATTTTATTTTAGAAATGATTATAGCAGCATGTATTATAGTGCATTTGTACAAAGCCCCTTCATTCTTTCTTTCCTTTAGATGTTTAGTAATCACCTTTTGGATTCTAAGCATTGATCTAGGACTCAGGAAATTAGAGAAAAGCTATGTCCTCATGACATGTATGTTCTAGTTGGGAAAACAGACTAGAAAAGAGATAAAAATTCATAACAATCAGGCACTGTGAGTATAAGAAATAAAAATAAAGCCAGGTAAGA
>NW_011447698.1:0-631 GCF_000754665.1 Bison bison bison | reverse complement strand
TTTCTCCATTTGTCTGGATTCTCTGGTCAGGCTTACTACATGGTTGGGACTGGGTACTGCATTCAGTAGTAGGTGGAGTTTGGAATTAGCTTGCCTGTCCTGGCGGGGCAGCAAGACAGGACACAGTGCCTGAACAGCTCATCATTTGGGAACTTGTATCCAGCCAGAGTGTGCACGGAATCCCTGATCAGACACGGCCACTAATTTTGCTCTGCAGACAAGGGAAGTCACAAGCTGTGCTCTCTCCTCAAATGCCACTCTACAGAGGACTGCTGAATGGGCTGTGCAGCTTTGGGTAGTTTTCCTGCTTGGACACACTAAGGCTTATATTCTGTGGTGAGCAGGGCTATGAATTAGATTCCTTGCCCAGAGGGAGAAGTAGCCTAAAGCTGGTAAAGCTTTGCTGTCTTAACTCAAGCTGACCCACACCTCAAGTTTCCTGCTTAAACAGAGGCCCTGGTTTTACTCTGCAAACTGTCAGCTCTGCCTGCCCCTCTCTTGGCTTATCCACTGCTGGGCCAAACAGCTTCCAGGAGCTATTGTCTGCCTTTCTGGTCAGATGGAGCCAAAACTCACTCTTCACAGTAGATGAGGTTAAGTCACAGTTTCCTTAGCAAGGTGTGCGGGCAGA
>NW_011447697.1:0-631 GCF_000754665.1 Bison bison bison | reverse complement strand
GGGTTGGTGATAGAGAAGCCTGGCATACTGCAGTTCATGGGGTTGCAAAGAGACAGACACGACTTAGTGACTGAACAACAACAACAAAGGCAGATAGTCCCCCACTTTGAGAGCACCCTGACATTGTTGGCATAGGAAAGGGTGTCCTCTGGGGCTTTCTCCCAGAAAACATGACCTAATCTCCTGCCTAAAGAGTGACAGCCTAGTTCATTAAGCACCACTTGGACGTGGGGTCTGGATGTCACATTCAATTCCATGTTTTCTACCTTGGGCATCATTCCATTCTTACTTTGGACCACATTTTCCTGATCCCAGAGGCTGTCTCTCTCAACCTGTCCAGAGGATAATCCCTGGTTTCCACAGGGCAGGCAGACACCCAGTTCTATTTGTAGGGGTGAAGGAAGAGAATGCCTCCAGATACTCCCCTGGCCTCACCTCTGCTGTGGACCACACCAAGACCCTCCAAGGTCAGCCTCTTTTGGTGACTGATCCTGCTCTCCATTGTCTTTCCCACTCTGGGTTGGGGCTTCCTTAGTTGCTCAATCATGTCCAACTCTTGGCAACCCCATGGACTATATAGTCCATGGAATTCTCCAGGCCAGAATACTGGAGTGGGTAGCTGTTCCCTTCT
>NW_011447696.1:0-631 GCF_000754665.1 Bison bison bison | reverse complement strand
CTTTAAGCCAGCTTTTTCACTCTCCACTTTCACTTTCATCAAGAGGCTTTTTAGTTCCTCTTCACTTTCTGCCATAAGGGTGGTGTCATCTGCATATGGACTTATATTTTTGTTGTTTATAGACTGCTATCACCTAGGGCCAGAAGAGAAAGTGCAGACCTCTATGTCTTCCTTCCCTCTTCCCACCCCATCACAATTAAAGAAGACTAAATTTAAACTTGACTACTTTGAAACATTTGTATTTGAATTTGTCATATGGTATTCTAAATTTGTCATTTTTCAGGCATTTAATATAGCATTTATATAAGCCAAGATTGTTATAAGTGCTTTGCAAATATAAGCCAATTTAATAATAAAGCAACTGTGTGCAGTTGATACTATCATCCGCATTTTACAGATGAGGGAGCCAATAAAAAGAGACACTTAGCTTTTAAGTGACAATTTTGTTCTCAGTTCTTTTTACTTTTATTGGATGAATAATAAGAAACTTTTGACCCTATGATTACAAATAATACCTTTTAATAGATAAGAATAGAAATAATATCTGGTGAAAGAGGTCTAGGGAATCTTTGTAATACTTATTAATATATTCAACTCCATTTATGTATTTTATTTCAATTCAAATCAGTTG
>NW_011447695.1:0-631 GCF_000754665.1 Bison bison bison | reverse complement strand
ATTAATGGACAAGGTGCTTTTTTTTTTTTTTAATGAGATCAGAAAAGAAACTGATTATATTCCTGAGAGACGTGTTGGAAGAGAGAAAAGAGCATGGGCTTTGAGAATACAGAAGAGACAGCAGCCAGATTTGTGGGTGGCTGTAGTTCACCTCCGATATGGGCCATCGAAGCATCTAACTATGTGGATGAATAGCATCCAATTTGCAATGAGTGTTTCTTCCTTCCCACTAGACTTAGAGATGCTTCATGTGTGTGCGTATGACTGAGAAACAAACAGTAGGTCGGTCACCTGAAGAGGGGTTCGACTTTATATCTCAGGACAGGACTTTGTATCTCAGGCTGGTGATAGGAGCTTGGTGAACACAAAGATATAACCTTGTCCTGGAAAATGACAAGGTTTAGGGCTGTCATGGGACTTAAAAGTAGGATGGAGAACTTAAATCAATTTCAAGGACAGAGAAGTCACCAGTCGATTTCTAGGTTACAAGAGATGTTCAGTTATTGTGACAGCAAGTCTGGAAGGCCAAACAAGACTTGATTTAGGCCTACAACACAACAGCAAGAAACACACAGCAGAATGTAACTGAGGCACAGCAGGAATGTCCTAATAAAAGCAGTTTACCAAGTTT
>NW_011447694.1:0-631 GCF_000754665.1 Bison bison bison | reverse complement strand
TTAGCCCCCAAAAGCCACAAGTACTAAAGCCCACATGCCCTACAGCCCATGCTCCACACAAGAGAAGCCACCCCAAACAGAAACCCATGCACTGCAGCTGGAGGGCAGTCCCCACTCACTGAAACTAGAGAAAGCTCGCGTGCAGCAACGAAGACCCCATGCAGTCAAAAATAATAAATTAAAATCAGTAAATTTTAAAAAGAAGCTTCCATTCTAACTTGGCAAGAGGCAGGCTATATGCAATCAAACATACAAATGAATGCTACAATTCTAGATAATAACATATGGTATTAAAAAATCAGTGCCTGGTGCCTGTGATGTTAGGTTTGGAGAAGGGCGTGGTGATGTAATTATATTCAATGGTTAGAAACAGTCTCTTTGAGAAGCTAACAATTTGGGAATAGAGCTACCCAAAGTGGGAATAGCAATCACAGAAGTGTTAAGGCAGGAGTAAGGCTAGATAGAAAAGAGCTAAGTTTGGCTGGACTTTACTGAACATGTGAAAGGCCATCGCTCAAGTTTAGAACTTAATTCTACCTGAATTAAGAGAACTTTGAAAGTTTTTTAATAAGGGAGGGAGACAATCTTGTTTTATTTTTAAGAGATCCACAGAGTTTAATGATGCTTGATG
>NW_011447693.1:0-631 GCF_000754665.1 Bison bison bison | reverse complement strand
TTATATTCTTTGTAGCCAAAGATGGAGAAGCTCTATATAGTCAGCAAAAACAAGACCAGGAGCTGACTGCAGCTCAGATCATGAACTCCTTATCACCAAATTCAGACTTAAATAGAAGAAAAGTATAGAAAACCACTAGACCATTCAGGTATGACCTAAATCAAATCCCTATGGTTAGACAGTGGAAGTAACAAATAGAATCAAAGGATTAGATCTGATAGACAGAGTTCCTTAAGAACTATGGGCAGAGGTTCATGACATTGTACAGGAGGAAGTGATGAAGACGATCCCCAAGAAAAAGTAATGCAAAAAGGCAAAATGGTTGTCTGAGGACACCTTACAAATAGCTGTGAAAAGAAGAGATGCAAAAGGCAAAGGAGAAAAAGAGATAGACTTAGGATAGTTTTATCTGTTGGTTTTCAATTCCAATCAGAGAACTTTCCCAATTTATGGTATATGTAATATCAACTATAGTTTTGGAGTAAGGATACATTTAAGTTAGAAGGCAGAAGAAGTAGGTGACAGAGGATGAGGTGGTTGGATGGCATTACTGATTCAATGATCATAAACTGGGGAAAACTCGGGGAGATGGTGAGGGACTGGGAGGCCTGGCGTGCTACAGTCCATGGGG
>NW_011447692.1:0-631 GCF_000754665.1 Bison bison bison | reverse complement strand
TCCTGAGGCTGGAAAAGATTGAGGGCAAGAGGAGAAGAGGGTGACAGAGGATGAGATGGTGGGATGGCATCACTGACTCGATGGACATGAGTTTGAGCAAATTCAGGGAGATGGTGAAGGACAGGGAAGTCTGGCGTGCTGCAGTCCATGGGACTGCAAAGAGTCGGACATGAGGTAGCAACTGAACAATAGATTAAGTTCATAATTAGTAAATCACTTTCAGGGAAATGGGGGTTGGGATGTGGATGTGGCAGACCCAGGAGATGACGGCTGAGAACACCTGGGAGTGGAAGCCATCTGCCATCCCCATAAGACTCTCGCTCGTTTCTACAGGGGGTGTGGGTCAGTCAGATGTCTGCAACATCAGGCCAAAGGCTGACTAGGTGATCAAAAGCCACCCAAATGGAAACCTACTTCGGGGTGGGGCTGAGTGGAGGAAACCCTCACTTTCAAGGTGGAATGTGCAGAAATAACTAGTTTGGGGTTGAAACCCTGTGCCCTCAAGAGGAGGGGAACTGTCCATCAGGGGACCCTTTGCTGAGGCCAAGGGTTCCATGGCCTTGCTCCCAGCTTTGCCGAGGCCAGCACTTCCATCTCTCTCCTTCCCTGCTTCTCCCCACCAGGCCTGCCT
>NW_011447691.1:0-631 GCF_000754665.1 Bison bison bison | reverse complement strand
GCATCCTCCCCTCCCTGGGTCCTGAATCCTCCCCTGCCTGGGTCCCCTCCTCCCCTGCCTGGGTCCTGCATCCTCCCCTCCCTGGGTCCTGCCTCCTCCCTTCCCTGGGTCCCCTCCTCCCCTGCCTGAGTGCCCTCCTCCCCTGCCTGAGTCCTGCATCCTCCCTTGCCTGGGTCCTCTCTTCCCCTGCCTGGATTCCCTCCTCCCCTCCCTGGGTCCTGTATCCTCCCCTCCCTGGGTTCTGCATTCTCCCCTGCCTGGGTCCCCTCCTCCCTTCCCTGGGTCCTGCATCCTCCCCTCCCTGGGTCCTGAATCCTCCCCTGCCTGGGTCCCCTCCTCCCCTGCCTGGGTCCTGCATCCTCCCCTCCCTGGGTCCTGCCTCCTCCCTTCCCTGGGTCCCCTCCTCCCCTGCCTGAGTGCCCTCCTCCCCTGCCTGAGTCCTGCATCCTCCCTTGCCTGGGTCCTCTCTTCCCCTGCCTGGATTCCCTCCTCCCCTCCCTGGGTCCTGTATCCTCCCCTCCCTGGGTTCTGCATTCTCCCCTGCCTGGGTCCCCTCCTCCCTTCCCTGGGTCCTGCATCCTCCCCTCCCTGGGTCCTGAATCCTCCCCTGCCTGGGTCCCCTCCTCCCCTG
>NW_011447690.1:0-630 GCF_000754665.1 Bison bison bison | reverse complement strand
CCCCAGTCCTGCAAACTCATGATAGGCCGTCTACCAGCAGGCACTGCTAGAAATGACCTATGAATTATGATAAGTCTGGCTTAGCAAATCAAACAGATATCTTAAATCAACAAGTCTTTGGCTGATTCCCAGCTGTAACAGGACTCGTTCCAAATCATCATCTGTAGTCACTAGTGAAAAATCAATGAGCAGCTCACTGGGATATGTAAGGAGGGAAAAGACATGAATTGAAAGGAAAACAAACAATAAAAACATTCAATATTTAGTGTGAAAGAAAATCAACTGCCTACAGTGTTATCAGCAATTTATAGTCTTAAATTTATGTACCATCTTGTTATTTAAATTAGTGCCTTCCCCTGAAAAACTACCATAACAAGATGCACTTGAGTCTAGTAAATTTTGGCTTGCAGACATAAGGAAGCAGGCTTAGTTTGTGCTGCAGCTTTTATGGTTTTGCCAGCATGGGGCATGGGCTTTTCCAGGGGTAAACATGTTCTTTCTTTCATTATTTGTGAAAGAGTAACATAGAACTAGCTAACAGATTTTTTTTTTTTCTACTGAACAACTGTGAAACAGTTATATTTTGCTCAAACATCAACCTTTTTCATTTCTGATTTTATTGATTTGGGT
>NW_011447689.1:0-631 GCF_000754665.1 Bison bison bison | reverse complement strand
TAAACCTCAAACATGAGCTTTAGAAATACTGTAGTAACATCTAATTTGTGAAGTACAGCAGTTAGAAAACAGTTTTAACAAGGATAATGAAAGTCAGATTCCTGAAGACAGAAAATTCATAAAATACTCCATTTCTTCAGAAGATATTTTGGACTTTGGCATGTAATAATGTTCTGCTTAGGAATAACCTGCTGAGCTGCTAATGGTAGTAATGTGACATGTTTGACAACAGAGGATCGGAACATCAAGAGTGGTTTTGACCTGCCCTTTGAATGCCGTTATTAATGGCTAGAGTGTTTTTTATATTTCTTCTATTAAATGTATAGTATATAACGTATACTTCTAATAAAAGAAATATAAAAACACCCCAAGCTAACTGCATTCAAAGGGCAGGTCAGAAAAGAATCCACCTGCCAATGCAGTAGATGCAAGAGATGAGGGTTTGATCCCTGAGTTGGGAAGATCCCCTGGAGGAGGAAATGGCAACCCACTCCAATACACTTGCCTGAAAAATCTCATGAACAGAAGAGCCTGGAGGGCTAAGGTCCATGGGGTCGCAAAGAGTTGGACATGACTGTGTGATTGAGTGCACACACACACACACACACACACACACATTAATTAATATAAT
>NW_011447688.1:0-631 GCF_000754665.1 Bison bison bison | reverse complement strand
TACTATTGCCTGGAAAATCCCATGGACAGAGGAGCCTGGTAGGCTACAGTCCATGGGGTTGCAAAGAGTCAGATGCGACTGAGCGACTTCATGTTCACGAATCATTTCAAATTTTTTGCTACTCCAAAATTCCAAATACCTATTTCGCTATGTGTGCTGACGCACATAAGTTGCTTTTCACATTGGTTAGAAAAATCTCAGAAGTAATATTTTTGGTCTTGAATACCTAGTATTTGTTATTCTGTGTGTAAAAGATAGTTCCCTTGTATCTTTGTGTTTTTTTTTAAAAGCAAAGATGACTTCAAAATGTAGACATTTGGAAATGTCCTATAAAAACCTTCTATCTTTGGACAAAACATTCTTGAAGAGTCAGTTTGTAGAAATCAGACTACTCACATTTTCTAGTTCTTGGGACTCTGTTAGTTCTTTGCTCTTTTTCTTTTTTCAATGTAGCAGTTTTTTAATTTCCTTAACAATGAAATTTTTAAGTTGTGTTCAGGAAATTAGCAGAAATGACTTAGATTTTCACTGCCATAAAAAACAAAGGGATCTGGAATTTTAAACTATACAACTGTTGCTAAGTTTAAGTCAATGAAGAGAAAATTTTCTGTGCTAGCATGTCCAGTCTCCC
>NW_011447687.1:0-631 GCF_000754665.1 Bison bison bison | reverse complement strand
TGTTCCTCTAGTTTTCCTCTTACCACCAAAAGGACTCCCTTGTAAGAGGAAATCATGCCCCTAGGTCACACCACAGGGACAGGAAACTCTGACCTGATAAAGTGTTTCAGAGGCTGCCCTCTTGGGGTGGCTTTCCTTGTGCCAGGAAAGACTACATTCTGAGACACAGAAACCACGTTCCCAAGCCCCCAAGTAGAAAGAAACACTGTGTTAAGACAACAGGCATGTCACTTTATCCTTAACTCCGTGTTGACAAAGCCACATCAACATTATTAAATTCCATGTGAGTCATATTAATTTATAGTCTTTTTCTAAAAGTCACTGTAGAGAAATGCCTCTTCTACTGTCATCAAGATACTGTGGGCAACTAATAAATTCCAGTTAATTTGGTGAGTTCTAGAGAAGGTTAAAGGCTTCCCTCATAGCTCAGCTGGTAAAGAATCTGCCTGCAATGCAGGAGACCTGGGTTCAATTCCTGGGTCGGAAGATCCCCTAGGGAAGGAAACGGCAACCCACGCCAGTATTCTCGCCTGGAGAATCCGATGGTCAGAGAAGCCAGGAGGGCTACAGTCCGTGGGGTCACAGGAGTCGGACATGACTTAGCGACTACACCACCACCACCACCACCACC
>NW_011447686.1:0-631 GCF_000754665.1 Bison bison bison | reverse complement strand
TAGTTTTTTCCCTAAGTCCCTTCCTGTCCCAGGACCCCACCCAGGATGCACAGGACGGTCGGTTGCCACGTCTCCTCGGCTCCTCTGGGCTGTGAGTTTCTCAGACATCCCTGGGTGATCAAAACCTTTGATCACCGTTGATGGTTTTGAGGAGGACTGGCCAGAGATTTCATAGACTGTCCGTCTATGGGGATTTGTCTGATGTCTTCCTCAGGACTGGAGTGGTAAGTTCTGGGGCAAGAACACAGGGCCAGGGCGCCCTTCCCACATTGATCAGAGGCGCTTGCCGTCAGCATGGCTTCAGGCTGAGGAGGTAGGGCTTGACCACCTGCCTGATGTGCCTTCATGCGTCCCCAGTAAAACTACTCTGCCCACCTTCCCTACTGTCCCCTGGAAGGAAGTCTGTGTGCTCACCGAGGGAGGTGGGACAATGCCTCCCCAACCCCGGGGAGTTCCTACACTCTGAGGCTTCCCGGGGGACTCAGCGGTAACGAATCTGCCTGCCGATGCAAGGGACGCAGGTTTGATCCCTGGTCTGGGAAGATCCCAGATGCCACTGAGCCCATGTGCCACAGCTACTGAGCCTGTGCTCTAGAGGCATCTGGGATCTTCCCAGACCAGGGATCAAACC
>NW_011447685.1:0-631 GCF_000754665.1 Bison bison bison | reverse complement strand
GGCTCCTGAAGTCTATGGGGTCACAAAGAATCAAATGCAAATAACAATTTCATTTTTCTTTTTTTTTTTCACTTTACCATATATATCTTGAAAGTGAAAGTTAAGTTGCTCAGTCATGTCCAAATACCTTAACTGATCAGAATTCCCTTCAGACTTATTTCAGTAAGACTAGAAACTGTACTGCTTTGTATTTTAATCCAACATCCCAATTTTTATATTATTAGTGTTACAGACATATATATATATATATATATATATAGCTTAAAGTAGCAATATATTATTATAATTGTTCCTTTCTATTCTTGTATATCTTTTTCAAAGTCTGAAAAAAGAGAGCAATGATTTACTTAAAGGATTTATTGTGTTATCCTTCCTATATACCACTTCTGGTTCTCTTCATTAGTTCCTGAGAATTTAAGTTACCATCTGGGTGTTATTTCCTTATTCCAATACATCTTTGCTGTCATCTGCCTACTTTGTGTTCTTACTGTCAAATATAGTATATGTCTATATATTATAGTTCCAACAGTGTATTTATATATACATTATTTTATATAATTGCTTTTTAATCAGCTAAGACAAGAAAGAAAAAATAAGCCTGTATACTGTCTTTTATGATTATACAATGACT
>NW_011447684.1:0-631 GCF_000754665.1 Bison bison bison | reverse complement strand
TGGTTTACCTTCCTCTTGTGGACTTCCTACCTCTTGGAGGAAATCTGAAACAGTTCTCTCTCTCTCTCTCTTTTTTTTTTTAGCTTGATCTACTCCAGTTCTCCACATACTGCCTGCTTCAGCCACATCAGTGATTAACATCACTTAGCTGGCAGGCTCAGCAATGTCCAGAGTGAAGAATGTTGCAGAAGGGGCTTCCTAGTGGTCCGGGGATTAAGAATCTGCCTGCTGATCCAGGGGACACTGGTTGGACCCCTGCTTAGGTAACTAAGAGCTCACATGCTGCAGCGCACGTAGAGAAAGCCTGTGAGCCACAACAAAGAGCCTGCATGACCAAATAAAAATAAAAAAGAATGTTGTAGAAGAAATATGTGCAGTAGATATATGGTTGGACTACCTGACTTCTTAGGGTGATGAGCTGTCTCAATTTCCCAGGGATTATCCAAATTTTAACACTGAAACTCCTCAAACTGAGGAATCCCTAAATTCTGGGGAAACCAGGATAGTTGGTTGCCCTTTTTGAGATTCTTTAAATCCTAAGACTCTAGGTCAAGTGCTGTCCCACAGAAGTTTCTCCAATAACGGAAATATTCTATAGCTACACTGTCCAATTTAATAGCTTGTGTGGCTG
>NW_011447683.1:0-631 GCF_000754665.1 Bison bison bison | reverse complement strand
TTTTTTTTTTTTTTTTTGGTTTTCCTTTGTTATAAATTGGTTAAGTTGGTTCTACATGTATTGGCTACAGGAAGATGCAAAACTTCTTGTCTTCTTTGAGAAGGATAGTAACAGAATAATTTAGGTGAGGTCATTTTGGTTTCCAGGTAGCATAAGCTATGTGGTGGTGATTTTCACGATCACATCCTGATGGTATGGAGTCCAGAGAAAAAGCAGTTGTCCTTGTTCTTCATAGTTTTCTGACCGGCATCTTTCCTGCTTCACTAATGTTCAAAGCTTGAAGCCCATCACACTATTCTGCTTGTTACCCCTCTTCATTGTAGTCTTCTTAGACCTCCATCATATACTTCCCCTAGTCTTCAAAGATTATAGATCCTTACTCATTTTCATGATTTCCAGTATTGCTCCTGAAATGTTTCTTATTTATCCAAATTGTTCCCTCACCTTTCAGCTCCTTGAACTGATTTTTTTCATAATCTTCTTCTCCATCCTATCTCAGGCAGTGCATCCAAGTGCTTACCTGACATTTCCACTCCCATATCTGACTAAAATTTCAAACTTAACTTGAACAAACTAAACTGTTGGATATATATATATATATATATATATATATAAAAATGTGTTACTCCTG
>NW_011447682.1:0-631 GCF_000754665.1 Bison bison bison | reverse complement strand
TTTCTGGCCTCTCCTCTTTCTGCCCAGAGGATCATTTAACCCTACTAGCAGCTGACCTCCCCTTAATGCCATCCCCCATCTGATCATGAGTTGTCTCCGGGGATGCTCCCACGGCTTTACATCCTTAGGCCACCAAAATCATCTGTCTTGTTGCTTTACTCCCTAGCCTAATCTATAAGGCTAGCAGCTTTGACTAGAAAACCCATCTTAAGCTATTAACAGGTTTGTTAAGTTTTAACAACATTAATGTGAAAGGCTCAGCTGTGTCTGACTCTTTGTGACCCCATGGGCTGTAGCCCACCAGGATCCACTGTCCATAGAATTCTCCAATGCAAGACTACAGGATTGGGTCACCATTTCCTACTCCAAGTAACCTTCCTAACCCAGGGATTGAAACTGGGTCTCTTGTATTGCAGGCAGATTCTCTACCGTCTGAGCCTCCTAAATATTTATGCAAAAGTAATTCTGGCTTAAAATAGAATAATTTTGAAACTGAATAAAAGAAAAAGAAAAGAACAAAACTCATGCCTAATCTGACCAGTCCTGAGCATCCCCAGCTTACCTGACTGCTCTAATATGCATACTGTGTATTTCTGTGTTTGATATGTGTGTGTCTGTGAGTCTCTCTGTG
>NW_011447681.1:0-631 GCF_000754665.1 Bison bison bison | reverse complement strand
GTGGCCCCATCTGCTGATCCGGGCACCCACCTCCTCGGGAGCAGGGCCAGAGGTGGTCGCCCATAGGTATTGGGCAGGGGCCAGGGCATCCCCACGTTCAAAGAGGTGCTTGTTGCTCTGACCAGCCAGTCTGGGAGCTGCTTGGGATACAGGTGGACTTCACGACTGCCCCTCAGACACACCTGCGGGTGCCATCCCGGGGCCCATGAAACTGAAGGCATGGCGCCCAGGTGTGGAGCCTGCTTGCCTCGGACATGGCGGTGGACTTCCACATGTCAAACCGCTGGTCCAGACACGGTGTGTGTGTAGGATGGCTGCTGCTAGGCAGGAGGAGAACCGTAGTTGCGCTGTGACAGAAGGCGCGTCAGGAAAGGGTGATGGTGGAGGCTCCCATCACTGAGTCCTGAGAGAGGTTTCCTGGAAAGGTTGGCCACAGGGCGATACAGACTATTCAAGAAATGGAGTGGGGATCCCAGGTCCATCCTCACGTGTCAGTACTGTCCCCACTATGCCTGTGTTCTTGGGCCCGGACTGCAGAGCCTCACAGGCGGGCTCCCAGGGGGCAGTGGTTCTGACTCCCATCGTGAGACCCACGGTGAGGCGCCCTCCCCACTTAGGCAGAGAGCTCAAT
>NW_011447680.1:0-631 GCF_000754665.1 Bison bison bison | reverse complement strand
TTATTCAACATTGGAAAGTAATCAACTAGTGGTACACGCTATGACACGAAACATGTCAGGAACTTTTACCAAGGGAAAGAGGCAATCCACAAGACACTATATATTTTATGATTCCATTTATATGAAATGTCCAAAGAGGCAAGTTTATAGAGAAAGAGAGCAAATTAGTAGTTGCCTGGGGCAGGGGAATGTAATGCACATGAGAATCTTAAAGGAAGCATACAAATGTTTTAAAACTGATTTATGGTGATAGTTGTACAACTTGGTAAACTTACTAACAATCATTGAATTATACACTTGAAGTATGTGAATTATACACTATGTAAGGTATACCTCAATAAAATAATTTTTTTGAAAAGGACCTTAAATGTTCAGAGTCCAGAATAGCAGGGACAGGAAGTGCAAAATTCCTCAAGTGGTTCAGAAACAGTAATGTTAAGCAGGGGTGCTTGTACTTCTACTTCTTGTTTCCCAGATCCATGTATTCTACTGATCTTTGATTTAGAGTATATACTCTATCTGAACTCTGGTGCCCCATCATCTGAAGGTATCATCTCCAAGCTGATGCCTCTACTGTGGATCCAAAAAGCTTTTGGGAAGCGTAATATATGATAGAAAGAGTGGATCACAC
>NW_011447679.1:0-631 GCF_000754665.1 Bison bison bison | reverse complement strand
TTTGAAAATGGTCCACATCAAAAAAAAAAAAAAATCTTAAAAAAAAAAAAAACTTAAAAATTATGCAGCTCATGATAACATTAAAGCCACAGAAAACCCTTTTTATCATTTAAAAATAATTATTTTCATTTTATAAAGTTTATAGAGGAAAATATGTACGATATAGTGGAACCCTATCCTTTCTTTGAAAAAGAAAAGCTGTTCTAATATTAAAAGTCTGTTTTTTAAAAAGTAATGATTGTTTTTTTAATACTGTGGAATATTCAGGAAAACACAGAAAATTATAGAAAAGAAAAACAGCTATAAAAATAGGCATATATATATAAAACTATATATAAACCTGTGTGTATATGTAGTTTCATATCCTATTTTCTTTGGAATTAATATGGCATTTCCCCATGTCATTTCCTCATTAATACTGTTTTGAAGGGCTACTTATATCATATGGTTAAGCTCAAATTAGTTCAATCATTCTCTTACTGTAAATCATTTGTTTACTATTTTTAGTGATCAGAATTAGCTTTACACAATATAATTGTGCACATTTCTGATCATTTCTTCAGAGACGGATGCACATTTTTACACACAAACTGCTTTCCAAAAAATTAACTTACTCTTTTTTTTTTTTTTT
>NW_011447678.1:0-631 GCF_000754665.1 Bison bison bison | reverse complement strand
GTCTCTAGGTTCATCCATATTGCTGCAAATAGCATTATTTCACTCTTTTTTATGGCTGAGTAGTATTCCATCACACACACACACACACACACACACCTTCTTTATCCATTCCTCTTTTAGCAGAAATTTGGATTGCTTCATGCCCTGGCTGCTGTAAATATTGCTGCAGTGAAATTTGAGGTCCATGTATCTTTGAAAATTATGGTTTTATCCAAATACATGCCCAGGAGGGGGATTGCTGGATCATATGGTAGCTCTATTTTCAGTTGTTTAAGGAACCTCCATACTGTTCTCCATAGCGGTTATACCAATTCATGTTTCCTCCAACAACATTGGAAGGTTTCCTTTTTCCACGCTGTCCTCAACATGTATTGTTTGTAGACTTTTAGATGATGGCCATTCTGACCAACATAAAGGGACACCTTTTTGTAGTTTTCATTTGTGTTTCTCTAATAATTAGTGATGTTGAGCACCTTTTCAAGTGGTTCTTTACCGTCTGTATGTATTCTTTGGGGAAATGTCTCTTTAAGTCCTCTGCTCATTTTTTGATGGCTTATTTGTTTTGTTTTGTTTTGCTATTCAGCTACATGAGCTGTTTGTATATTTTGGAGCAACATTGTCAATTGCTTTG
>NW_011447677.1:0-631 GCF_000754665.1 Bison bison bison | reverse complement strand
AAAGAGTCAGACACGACTTAAGCAACTTAGCAGCAGCAGCAGCAGCCCCTCTCTCTGTCTATAAAAGCTCTTGCTCACTGAATAGGGGAGTGGGGCTGGCCTTTTGGATAGAACTCCACCATACACCCAAGTTGCTGGCATCTGAAATAAAGCAAACTTTCCTTTTCACCAATTTTGTGTCTTTATTGGCTTTTGAGCTGTGAACAGCCAGACCCCACTTTCAATTACATTTCTTCTTTCTTCACTCCAGTTTAGATAGGATTACACTCCCAAATAAAAATCTAACCCATAAACTTTTTTCCTCAGCTACTCTTTCTCAGAAAACCTGTCTGTAACAAATATATTCCTTAATGATATTTCTGAAACTAAAAGTTCACTTGGAAGTCTATCAAAACCTAATTTTAATTATCTTTAGACATGCTATAAAATTATATTTAACTCATATATATTTAAAACATTTTAGCCAAAAGAGAATTATAAGGAGCATGACCATTCTGATTTTTCCCCCTAAATATTCAGAAGCATAGTTTCAAAGATTTAGAGTTATATGACATTGCTGGTGTGAGGTTACTATGAGTTTCTCATAGTTTAAAAAAAAAAAAAAAAAAACACAACATAGTTGTTAGGTTTT
>NW_011447676.1:0-631 GCF_000754665.1 Bison bison bison | reverse complement strand
TGCTTTCCCACTTTTCATGGTCTGCTGATTCTGCTGCTTGTTCTGTCTCTGCTTCTCCTTTTCCCATGCTTCTCCTTTTGGCAACTATTTCTCTTTTTGCTGACTGTGTCTCCACTTCTGCTTTCCCACTTTTCATGGTTTGCTGATTCTGCTACTTATTCTGCCTCTGCTTCTCCTTTTCCCAGGCTTCTCCTTGCAGCAGCTGTTTCTCTTTCTGTGGCTCTATCCCCACTTCTTTTTTCCCATTTTTCATGGTCTACTGATTCTATGCTTGTTCTGCCTCTGCTTCTCCTTTCTCTGGTGCTTCTCCTTTTCCCATGCTTCTCCTTTTGGCAACTGTTTCTCTTTTTGCTGACTGTGTCCCCACTTCTGCTTTCCTACTTTTCATGGTCTACTGATTCTATGCTTGTTCTGCCTCTGCTTCTCCTTTCTCTGGTGCTTCTCCTTTCTCTGGTGCTTCTCCTTTTCCCATGCTTCTCCTTTTGGCAACTGTATCTCTTTCTGTGGCTCTATCCCCACTTCTGCTTTCCCACTTTTCATGGTCTGCTGATTCTGCTGCTTATTCTGCCTCTGCTTCTCCTTTCTCTGGTGCTTCTCCTTTTCCCATGCTTCTCCTTTTGGCAACTGTTTC
>NW_011447675.1:0-631 GCF_000754665.1 Bison bison bison | reverse complement strand
TTGTGTAATCAAAGGAACACGTGCTCATGATATAACATCTGGAGAAGTAAAATTAAGTTTTTTTTAAAGAAGCTGGGCATCATGGGCTGTGTGGTATCCCACAGTCTTTAGGCCCACAGTTCATTTCATGCCTTAGGACGGGTTGCAAGGACAACCACCATCCGTGTGAACTTGTGGCATGTTTCTGCCCCTGCCCCAGGTGCCTCATGTAGACAAGAAAACTGGGGTCCAAGGACCAAATCAAGAAAAGATGTGAAATTGTTTTTCACATCGCTCTACTCTTGTGTAATCAAAGGAACACGTGCTCATGATATAACATCTGGAGAAGTAAAATTAAGTTTTTTTTAAAGAAGCTGGGCATCATGGGCTGTGTGGTATCCCACAGTCTTTAGGCCCACAGTTCATTTCATGCCTTAGGACGGGTTGCAAGGACAACCACCATCCGTGTGAACTTGTGGCATGTTTCTGCCCCTGCCCCAGGTGCCTCATGTAGACAAGAAAACTGGGGTCCAAGGACCAAATCAAGAAAAGATGTGAAATTGTTTTTCACATCGCTCTACTCTTGTGTAATCAAAGGAACACGTGCTCATGATATAACATCTGGAGAAGTAAAATTAAGTTTTTTTTAAAG
>NW_011447674.1:0-631 GCF_000754665.1 Bison bison bison | reverse complement strand
CGCTCAGTCATGTCCTACTCTTAGCGACCCCATGGACTGCAGCCTACCAGGCTCCTCCATCCATGGGATATTCCAGGCAAGAGTACTGGAGTGGGGTGCCATTGCCTTCTCCCTTGAAACTGATTTAGTCAGTTACAAAAAAAGATGCAGTGTATCTTTTCACTCTTGGCGTTGGAAAAACATTTCTATGGGCTTTGAGAACCATTATATTTATTTATTCAAAACAAATACAAGTGAGACAGTGAGACTGTACAAATAATTGCTGCCAAGGGTTAGAGAAGAGTGCTTGGTGATATCCACTGTTTGTAAATCTAAGGACAGGAAATAAATGAATCAGCTGGTTTTTAACTATTTTTGGCAGAAGGACTTTGGAAAGCACTGACCACACAGCATTGCTGAGAGTTAAATTTATTTTATTTTTATTTTTTCAATAAACACCTACATAGTACCTACCACGTCAGTCATTCATCTAAGACTACATATTACACATGTTGACTAATTTAATACTGCTAACGACACTTTGATGTTAGTTCTGTTATCCTCATTTTATAAATGAGGAAACACAGGCACCGAAAATGTTCTATACTCACTGCCGCATACACGTGAGACGAACACAACGTGTAACTCACGT
>NW_011447673.1:0-632 GCF_000754665.1 Bison bison bison | reverse complement strand
CCTGCCAGCCAGTAAACATCCCATTTACACCATCTGCAATGAATTAAAAAGTGACGAAAAGAATCAGGATCTGTTTGAGTTGCAACATGATTGTCAAGTTTATTTTAATCTCTGGACGCCTTTCAGTTCTTTGAGAGACTTTAGGGGAAAGTATATGATGAAGAAGTCCAGGAATAGTCTGGCATTGATGATTGTCAGGTTTTTTAATCAGGAATTTACAAATACAACTGGCCTCTTAAAATGTAAGAAAGTCCAGGTCTTTGTCAATTACCTTTTCAGCTCTTCCCTGTCTTTGGTTTTGAGGTATGAGAGGACTGGGAATCAATGTTTGATACTCCTAAATTGATGCTGACTGCAGTGAGAAATATTTCATAAAAATGTATATTTCAACATAAACTCTGAGGCAAAGCTGGCACTGTATCCAGAAAGGAAGTAATGATTAGTTTCTAATTTACATGTGTAGCGATATCTTTGACAAGTGCAAATTCCATGTCCTATGGTAGGGTTCAGCCTTCCCAGGTGGCACAGTGATAAAGAATCTGCCTGCCAATACAGGAGCCACAGGAGATGCAGGTTCGATCCCTGGGTTGGGAAGATCCCCTGAAGGAGGAAATGGCAGCCCACTCCAGTAT
>NW_011447672.1:0-632 GCF_000754665.1 Bison bison bison | reverse complement strand
GGAAGTACATGGGGGTGTGGAGACGAGCGTCCAGCCTGATGAGCAGGAGGATGAGCAGGTTGCCCAGCACCGTGGTCAGGTACACGCCCAGGAACAGGGCGAAAAACATGCCCTGCTGCTCTGGCCGGATGGGGAGCCCCAGGAGGAGGAACTCTGACACGCTGCTATTTTTCTCCCTCTTCATGCTCCTCTCCTGTCTGTTGTGAACAAAAGGATAGTAAATTTTCACTACAGAGGCAGATAATAGTGAGTCCTTTCTGCTGGTGAATGTCAGTGTCTGCCTGCTTTGCCATGTCCCTGCAAAACCCTAAAATGTATGGCATTACCACATAAAACAGGGAATTTACCAACCAAGAAGAGGTTTGATACAGAACAGAAACTGGCTCAGTGGCGTTTTTCCATCTTCTAGGAGAGAGGCCACCTTTAAGTCATAATTTGCAGCTGTGTCTTTTCAGCAAAGAGAAAATGTCACAGCATCTTAGTAGAGGGATAGATAGTAAGTTAAAATCTCCCTAATTTCTATTCTGTTTCTGTACATTTAAGAACAATCCTATGGTTTGACCTTCAGATTGTGATATAATGATTTTTTGAAATCTGACTTCAAAATCCCTTCCTAAGTAAAGTGTAGGGAG
>NW_011447671.1:0-632 GCF_000754665.1 Bison bison bison | reverse complement strand
GTGTGTGTGTGTGTGTGTATTAGAGACATGCACAACAACCCTTGGAGTCTGATTTGTTCAACTATTTAGAATTTGAGGGATAACAGTTGCTTTAGAGGAACAGAGTGAAGTCTTTGGAGGACTCTGGGCTCTTAGAGTGATGTAAGATTGCTCAAGGGTGTGGATGGAAGTTCCGTGTCTCCTTTTCTCTATAAATGTTCCTTACTTATTCATTGCCATCAGTAAGAAGGGCTTAAATCTAAATTTTAAAAAATATCTATCTTCAACCTAGCAATTTTGGCATGAGGGGTAAGGGGAGGGTGGGACAATTTGAAAATTAGGATTGACATGTGTACACCACCATATGTAAGATGGATAGCTGGTGGGAAACTGCTATGTAGCACAGGGGGCTCAGCTCAGTGCGATAAGATGACCTAATGGGTGGAATGGGGGTGGGGTGGGAGGAGGTCCAAGAGGGAAGTGATATATGTATACATATAGCTGATTCACTGCATTGTAGAGCCTAAACTAACACAGCATTATAAAACAATCATCAGTTCAGTTCAGTTGCTCAGTTGTGTCCAACTCTTTGAGACCCCATGAATCGCAGCACGCCAGGCCTCCCTGTCCGTCACCAACTCCCGGAGTTCACT
>NW_011447670.1:0-632 GCF_000754665.1 Bison bison bison | reverse complement strand
CTTAGCAACCCCATGGACTGCAGCCTACCAGGCTCCTCCGTCCATGGAATTTTCCAGGCAAGAGTACTGGAGTGGGGTGCCATTGCCTTCTCCAATCCATTTGCCTAGCTGGTATCTATACTAAAGCATTCCTGTCTTAGCAAAGTCCAATTCTGCTGAGCACATTCTCCTGCGAAGCAACTGGCTGAGCCCTGATGATTACTAAATAAGAACATAATTAATTATTTCTTCAACTGAATAGTCCTGAATTCTACCACAAATCAATCAGTTCTTCTAGCCTAAGAAGCTCTGACTCTATTTTAGCTCAATGAAAACAAAATCGATGAAGGCCAATTATAGCCCATCTCGTTAGAGTATGCAAATAGTGTGCCATACAAATTCCCAGCCATCACCTCCAGAGGAGAGGGGAAGCCAGCTGTAGGCTGCTGCTGGCCCCTAGCTGTCCAGGCCATACAGGACAGCTACACCTGGACCAAGGGTAAGCATCCATTCGTTCTTGTAACAGGTGAGTATTCAAAGGCTCCTATGCAGAAGACATCACGGCATATCATCAGACTACAGGGAGCAAGTCTAAGCAGATAACCCCAACGTTCAGAGGTATTGACCTATATTCTGCATATGAAAGAGGATTT
>NW_011447669.1:0-632 GCF_000754665.1 Bison bison bison | reverse complement strand
TGTTTCTGTTGGCTCTAGTTAGGACAGACGACGTCCATAAAAGGAAAGGAAGATACAGGGGAAGAGGTGTGGTGGTGGCAACTTTTAGGAGTTCTTTTCTGATTGTTTTTATTTTCTCAGTGTGGACAAGGGAGCAAAGCCAGAGAGAGGAGGTATCAGAAATATGAGGACAGAGATAAACCCATGAAATAATCATTTGAGATGAATGTAAAAGAGTGGAGTAGGAAGCAACCAACTAAGGTTATGTTGGTGGTTTGTCTGAGACTGGTAAGCATTTCCACTTTAAAGAAAATCCACTCTGTAGTCTGTTCTTTTCTTTGGGCAGAATATTCTCTCAAAGTAGTTTTTCTTCTGAGTCCTAGCTTCCATTACCCTAGGGCAGAGAGAATCAGATCTACATTGAAATATACACGGCAGTAAGAGTAGTAACCTACACAGAAATGTGTCCTTCAGGGAGCACTCAGTATTCCTCTCCCTCAGTTTCATATATATATAGGGCCTAAATGGTTCCCACCTTGGCCTCTATGCTCCTCTGTTATGGATCTGGTGTTACTTATATTCCTAAGTCTTTTTTTTTTTTCTAATTTTATTTTATTTTTAAACTTTACATAATTGTATTAGTTTTGCCAAAT
>NW_011447668.1:0-600 GCF_000754665.1 Bison bison bison | reverse complement strand
GTGAGGACTTGCCCAAAACCAAAATGAGGGGGACTGGGTCCCAGGCACGTTCTCAGACTTGATTTTGGGCAGGCCATGGTTGTGGATCCAGAGAGAGGCTTGGTCTCCAATAAACCTGAGGGATTTAGCAGGAATGTGGACTCTGCCTCTTCTTTAGCCAGATTGAGGAGTCCTGCAGTGAACTTCCTAAGGCTCCCAGGGCAGCAACTGGTTTTCCTGAGCAAAAAAGGCAATGTGCAGGACCAACTCTGGGGGTCTCTCTCAACTTGGCCTGACGGCCCTGTTGTCAGGAGGGCCCCTGGACTGAGAAGATACAGGAGCCCTTGCTCTCCTGGGACACGATGGAGTTATGAATATCTTTGCAAGGTCTGGCTGGTGGTCCTCTGAGGCAGTGACCTTCACTGGCCGCCGGCTGGGATGAAGGCAAACGAAGCCCACAGCTGTTCACAGAAATGTACATCCCCTCCCAGGGCTGACTCAACCTCTACCCGTTTGCCCTTCGGCCTGTGCAGGGCAAGTCCTGATTTCCTAAGACCCTCGCTTTCCTTATTAGACCGCTCTGCAGCTCCGAACGCCCGGGTTAGGAGACGGGATTGGGCG
>NW_011447667.1:0-632 GCF_000754665.1 Bison bison bison | reverse complement strand
CTCTGTAAATTTGGCACTTAAGTTCAGGACAGAGATAGGAAAACTCTTAGATGCAAAGCAAATGAGGGTGTAAGTTTTCCTGCCCGATTTCAATTCATCAGAGGGTTAGGAAAGGAGAAGACCTCTGCTGATCCATAGCTGAATGCATCTGATGCATCGGAACTCTAGGTAGATGCTCTGCACACCCTCACTCCCTTCACCTCTGCAGCAGAGGATCGGGCTACACGCAGGGGCACAGAGAATGAGAACTCATGAAATCCAAGGACCGGGACACTGGAAGATGTGAGTCTAGAGAGAGGAAGATCTCCATACTCCACAGGAAATGTTTTTAAAACTATGGCTTTTACTCGTTCCCATTTTCTAGAAATCTTATTACTTCTTCCACCTACGTCAGCAAGCATGTAAAAACATTTCATAGCACACATTTTCTATACTACCCTCCTCACAAGCCTCTTCTTACTTTCTTGCTTTCAATTCACCTTGTAAGATTAATTTGTAAATGTTTATATTTTGTTATAATGTTTTTGTTCAGCTCAATCACTCAGTCATGTCCAACTCTTTGTGACCCCATGCACTGCAGCACGCCAGGCCTCCCTGTCCATCACCAACTCCCAGAGTTTACTCAAACTCAT
>NW_011447666.1:0-632 GCF_000754665.1 Bison bison bison | reverse complement strand
TGTTAAAAAAAAAAAAAAAATCCTAGCTGGGAATTTCAATTTAAAGCTTCCTGAAGCTTTGAGTGGGGGGACCTTTCTCACTCATACTGGCTCTCACTCTCTTTTTTATTTGTGAGAAATGGGTGCATGTTCATTAATACCATGTTTATATTACAGATCTGCTGGTCAGAAGCCTCTGGTGGGGCAGGACTCCGTTCTTTCCTGGAGTCTCGGGGGAGAATCTCTTCCTTGCCCCTTCAGTTCCACCTGGCCATAGGACTGAGATCTACATCTGTGTGCTGGCTGTCAGCTGGGGACCACTGTTACCTGCAGGAAGCCTGTTTGGTCCTCGCACATGTCCTTCTAATTTTCATGACCCCTGGATCCTTATCATGCTGCCGTCTTTCTGGTTCTCAACAGCCAAGGCAAGTTCTTGGATTGTAATGACTCGTGGAATTAGATTTGTCCCACCTGGAAAATCCAGAACAGTCTCCCCATCGGAAAGGACTTAACCTTTATCATACCTGCAAAGTTCCTCTTGACAGGCAAAGTAGCATATTCACAGGCGTGGACATCTTTGTTGTTGATGTTCAGTCACTCATTCGTGTCCCACTCTTTGTGACCGCATGGCTGCAGCACTCCAGACTCCCCTG
>NW_011447665.1:0-632 GCF_000754665.1 Bison bison bison | reverse complement strand
TGGCCTGTAGTTTTCTTCTTCTGTGTTGTCTTTGTCTGGTTTTGGTTTCAGGGTGATGGTGGCCTCGTAAAATGAGTTTGGAAGTGTTCCTTCCTCTGCAATATTTGGAAAGAGTTTTAGAAGGATAGGAATTGGCTCTTCTCTAAATGTTTGACAGAATTCTCCTGTGAAGCCATCTGGTCCTAGGCTTTTGTTTTTTGGGAAATTGTTGATTTCAATTTCAGTGCTTGTAATTGGGTTGTTCAAACTTTCTATTTCTTCCTGTTTCAGTCTTGTAAGATTGAACTTTTAGGAATCTGTCCATTTCTTTGAGGTTATCCATTTTATTGCCATATAGTTGTTCATAATACTCTCTTGTAATCCTTTGTATTTCTGCATTGTCTGTTTTAACTTCTCCTTTTTCATTTCTAATTTTGTTGATTTGATTCTTCTGTCTTTTTTTCTTGATGAGTCTGGCTAAAGCCTTGTCAATTTTGTTTATCTTCCCAAAGAGCCAACTTTTAGTTTTATTAATCAGTAGTATTGTTTCTTTTATTTCTTTTTCATTTACTTCTGCTTAAATCTTTATGATACTTTCCTTCTACTAATTTTGTTGTTGTTGCTGTTCTTCTTCTTTTTCCAGTTATTTTAGG
>NW_011447664.1:0-632 GCF_000754665.1 Bison bison bison | reverse complement strand
TGTTTCCCCATCTATTTCCCATGAAGGAGAAAACGCATGTATTGTACCACACAATCCATCCATTTTTAGAAACTAACCTAGAGAAACCCTCTTATATGCACACAACACTGTGTACAGCATGTTCATTGCAGCTTTGCTTGTGATTGCAAAAAATAATGGAAAATAATTCAAATGCCCAGCAGCAAGAGAAGGTATAGATAAGTATTGATGTAATAAATTTATCAAAACAGTAAATTTCAAAAACACAATTACAATTTTTTTTAAAAACTATCTATAAAGCCATATATTTAATGAGTTTTTTAACTATGCTAATTCTTATAAAAATAAAATATAAATACATCTACATAAATAGAAAAAATACATGATTTGCAGTGAATCATAAAAATAGCCATAACTTCCCACCCCTCCTAAAGATCCACTTTTACAGTGTGACTTTACCACTCCTTCCACCAAGAAGTGAAGTCTGTTTTCCCACCCCCGGAATCTCATGTCATCGTGACTCTCATTTTCACCCACAGAATGCAGTAGAAGTGATAGTTTGCCAGTGGCTAAACGCACTTCCATTCTACTCTTCCTCTCAGAACCTCCTAGTATCTAGAGAATAAACTAGGTCTAGCCTGCTGAGTGATGAG
>NW_011447663.1:0-632 GCF_000754665.1 Bison bison bison | reverse complement strand
TCCTAGAATGTCGACATTCACTCTTGCCATGTCTTGTTTGACCACTTCCAATTTGCCTTGATTCATGGATAGGTATTTTTTAAAAATTTAATTTCTTTCTCTTTATCTTTCATACTCTTTAAATTTCTTATAATTTGGGCCTCAGCAACTTGTATCTCTGTCATGGATTTAATATATGAGAGATTATTATTTTCTCTTTTTTTTCATTGTCAATCTTTTTCAAATTTCATGATCAATATCAACTTATTTCTCTAATTATGCAATTTATACATTTTAAATATGTTCTTATTTTTTCCTTTCAGTATGATTTCTTCCTCTATCTCTCTGTCCTTCCCCACTCTTCCACTTCTCATTTTTCATATTACAATATTTCCTAGAATGCCTGGTGATTATTGCTAGTCCAGTCATATTTAAATAAGATGCTAAATAATTGATTATAAGCTCTGTGTGCATTGGTGGAACTTGTGAAGTGGTGGATTTTTCCATGGAGTGTGCTGCTGGGAATCCAGTTATTTTTTGGAATGTAGACACATTTCAGAATATAAAGATAGTGTTGTTCAAATTCTCTAGAGATTAAAACAACGATTTATTCTGTGATAAAATGTGTGTGTGTGTGTGTGTGTGTGTGTGTG
>NW_011447662.1:0-632 GCF_000754665.1 Bison bison bison | reverse complement strand
TTAGCGACCCCATGGACTGCAGCCTACCAGGCTCCTCCATCCATGGGATTTTCCAGGCAAGAGTACAGGAGTGGGGTGCCATTGCCTTCTCTCTGTAAGTACACTTGAACTTAAATGTAACCTTAACTTAAAAGTAAACCTTAAATTAAATGTCATACTTTATTCAAAAATTAAACATATAGACTTAAACATAATATGAAATAGGATGTAACTTTTACACAAAACATTCAGTATCTAGGCTAAAGCAAAGGGTTCTTAGACTTGACACCAACAACACAATAATACATAAAAATAAAATTAATAAACTAGTAAACATGAAGCTAAAAGTTTTGCTCTGTGAAAACTCTGATACGAGAATGGAAGGAAAAGTTATAGACTAGAGAGATATTTTTATCAGTCACACAACTAAGGGCTGAGACAAATTTTAGAATATAAATCTCAAACTAAACAGTAAAAATACACTTAGAAAATAGATGAAAGACATAAGCAGACATTTCACCAAAGAGATAATAAACATGGCAAATAAGTAAATGAAAAAGTTTTCAGCCATTTTAGTCATTAGGAAAAAAAAAAAAAAAAAGCCAAAATGAGATGTCATTATGCCCTTATCAGAATGGATACAGTAAAGAATA
>NW_011447661.1:0-632 GCF_000754665.1 Bison bison bison | reverse complement strand
TGAGTGCATTTCAGCTGAATGCATACAATCCAAGCTCATTTTAAAGGCTGGTGGATCAAGGGCTTGTTTAAAGTTCTGTACAACTGCTAAAAGGACCACAGATGGATTCCCCATGTTCAGATAATCATGATGGCACCTTCCTCCACCTTCTGTCCAGTTTAGAAGACTGCACTTCATTTGCTAAGCAGTACATTATCTGACTCTGCTCATTTCCTATGATCAGTCTTGGGACTGTTTAACTTCATTAAAGGCAGGAAATATAATGAAAGCCGTGTTTGGCCAGGCAAAGCTGTGTAGAATAGCAATGTAATTCTCGCAGCTCACCTGCCCCACCAACCTGACACTCAACAAAGGACTCTGCCTTGTACGTGTACCTAATAATACTGAGTACCAGATCCCAGACCATTTATCGCAAGCCTGTATATGAAGAAATAACTTAGATATGGCTGAAGGGAACTATATGTACCTCTAAGTTAGAAAAGTAGCACAGTAGTATATACAGCTGCACAGTCAATATAACCTAGAGTCTGTAGAAACATACAATACTCAGTTGTATATATACATACATCACATGCATATCACGTCATTGCATACATAGAGAAGATCCTGACAAAATTCCTCAAAGTATCATT
>NW_011447660.1:0-632 GCF_000754665.1 Bison bison bison | reverse complement strand
CCTAAAGGAAATCAGTCCTGAATATTCATTGGAAGGACTGATGTTGAATCTGAAACTCCAATACTTTGGTCACCTGATGCAAAGAACTGACTCATTGGAAAAGACCCTGATGCTGGGAGAGATTGAAGGCTGGAGAAGGGGACCACAGACGATGAGATGGTTGAATGGCATCACGGACTCAATGGACATGAGTTTGAGTAAGCTCTGGGAATTGTTGGACAGAAAAGCCTGGCATGCCACAGTCCATGGGGTTGCAAAAGTTGGACATGACTGAGTGACTGAACTGAAGTGATATAGTCCCTTTACTAAAATATACTTGTAAATGATGAGAACAACAAATGCCCAAAACCCAACCAGTGAACAGTTATCTTCCTCTGATAGTTTTTCGTGGTTATCGTTCTTTCCTTAGAAATTCTAATATACTCTGAATCAATTGGGGCCTCATATTTATAAACTCAAGAGCTTACCTTTTATATTCAAAATACATTATTTCCTGCTGGAGTTTTTTGTGCTTTACTGTTTTCCCCTTGCACCAGAATTAAAGTCAGAAATGTGGTCTTGGCTAAAAAAAAAAAAATCACCTCCAATTTAAGTTCATTAAATCATTCAACTAACATATTAGGAAAAGTGCT
>NW_011447659.1:0-632 GCF_000754665.1 Bison bison bison | reverse complement strand
GTTTTAGACTTTAGTTTCTTGTTTGTTTTTTTTTTTCCACTAAAATCTTAAAACTTACGCAGCTGGTTGCAAATAAAGGGAGTTTTCATATCACCAATTTGTAGCAAAATTGAATTTTTTCATAAACTAGAATGTTAGACACATTTTGGTCTTAATCCATGTACACTTTTTTATTTACTGTATTTTTTCCACTTCACTGTAAAAATGGTATGTGTACATAATGTTTTATTGGCATAGTCTATGGAGAAGTGCAGAAACTTCAGAACATGTGTATGTATTATTTGGACTATGGATTCAGGTTTTTTGCATGTTTATATCTTTCGTTATGGATAAAGTATTTACAAAACAAAGTGACATTTGATTCAATTGTTGAGCTGTAGTTAGAATACTCAATTTTTAATTTTTTAATTTTTTTTTATTTTTTATTTTCTCTTTTTGTTTGGGGAGGGAGAAAAGTTCTTAGCACAAATGTTTTACATAATTTGTACCAAAAAAAAACAAAAAAAAAGGAAAGACAAGAAATGAAAGGGGTGACCTGACACTGGTGGTACTACTGCAGTGTGTGTTTTTAAAAAAAAATGAAAAAAAAAAAGCTTTTAAACTGGAGAGACTTCTGACAACAGCTTTGCCTC
>NW_011447658.1:0-632 GCF_000754665.1 Bison bison bison | reverse complement strand
GAGTTGCTGAATTTGCTGACAGAAAGTTTTTCATAGCATTCCGTTACAATAAATTTATTACATTTTGATTCTGTGCTAACATGAGATCTCTCATTCCTAACATTGATAATTTGTGTCTTTTCTCTTTTTCTCTTATTAAATGTGATTCAAGATTTATCCATTTTATTGATTTTTCTCCAAGAAAGAGCTTTTAGTTTCACTGATTTTTCTCTTTTTTTTTCCCATTTAGTTGATTTCTGTTCTGTTCTCTATTGTGCTTATTTTTTTGTTTCCTTCGCTATTTTATTTAATTTCTTAAAGTGGAATCTCAGATAATTTATTTGAGACCTTTTTTTTCCTAATATAAATATTTAGTACTATAAATGTCTTACTAACTACTGTTTTAGTATCATTTCACAAATTTTAATATGTTGTTTTTTAAAATTTTCATTCAGTTTAAAACACTGTCTACATTCTATTTTGCTCTTTTCTATGAATCATGGCTTATTTAAAAGTGCAGTAGGTAGTTCCTAAGTGTTTGGTGATTTTCCAGGTGTTTTCCTTTCCTTGATTTAATTTAATTCTATTGTGATTTGTGAATATAAAATATGCATGACTCGCATCTTTTAAAACTTATTCAGACTTATTTATAG
>NW_011447657.1:0-632 GCF_000754665.1 Bison bison bison | reverse complement strand
TGTGCATAAAAGAAATAGCACAACCATATTTAACAATTGACAGTTATTAGGAGTTTATATAACACAGTACTGTAAGCATTTTACATTTAATCCTCTCAACAACCTTGAAATGTAGTTGCTATTATTATTTCCATTTTGTAGATGAAGAAATATAGAAGTTGAATAACTTGCTGAAGATCTCACAACTAGTGAGTGGAAAGCTCTTTATTTGGTCTTCCTGATGATGGCAATAACATTTAATTGAAGTTTTCAGTTAGGGTCTAATCCATCATGAAATCTTGCTCGTTAGAGACATTTAGTAATTTAGAATTTATAAAGTCAATAAAAATAACTCCCTCTCAATGGGATGTGAAGGATAAATTATTTATTACAGAGTTTAATATAATTATATACACTAAATCCTAAATAATATGTATGGGGGTTCTGCTATGTAATGTTATTTATTTTCCACCAAGAAATTGGTGAAAATATTTATGTCTGGCTGAGAAAAATGGCACTATATTAGTCTGATGTAGGTTTTACCTTGCATTCCTATTGTTTGCCTTCTATATCTATACTGCACTGGTTCCTCATTGTTCTACAGTGACATGAATGCTTCATTGTATCTGAAATTTCTGTAAAAACAACAAAGA